>NW_028186461.1:167394-175773 GCF_003343005.1 Rhea americana | reverse complement strand
AGATCTCAGCATTAAAAAAAAAATCTATTAAAACAATGCACTTATATTAAAAAAAAAAACACCCAGACACTTAAGTAAAGTTGATAGGAAACATGAAATATGAAATAAATGTAAAAGCAATAGTTTTGCCTCCAAGATCCCTACAGAAGCGTGTGCCCCTGTAAGTCTCAGCTGAAGTAGACCACAAATTCACAGACTTTGAAGATCATAAATAAAACCAAAAGTCTAATCCCTGATTACCACATAATGCAAGCCATGATGTAATCACCATTTCACTTAGAACTTGCCTTTCTTAATACAACAAATTAAAATAAAGGATAATTTTATTAAGAAACGCATTTCAACCGTTGGGTAGTTGTTCTGAAGTGTAATTATTAATCAAGCAGAATATTCAAGATCTCAGAAGTTTATTAGCACTAGCTTCCGTTTCTGGCATCTTCCTCTCATTGCACCTTTGTCATCCAGACTGAAAAACGAACAAAAAATCTTTGTCGCTTCCCCTCGGCCTCTGTGACTGAGGCACTCTGCAGTTTTCACGTTATGTTTGAATAAAGCTTCCAAGACATATTTTTCCATTCCTTTGATCATGCTTGTGTTTGTGCAACCACTTTGCACTCCATGTTCTTCTTGGAGTGTCTTTCTGCGATATCCATACCAATGTCCAACAAATATCCTTTCTCCTGTTGCAGTCAGTTCTATTTACTTATTCAAGAACTACGTTAGCTATTTTGGCAGCAGTGTTGTACTGGGAGCTGATTCCTACTGCAATTCCCAAACCCCTTTCAGTCATTGCTTTCCAGAAAGAGAATTTTTCATCCTGATCTTTACGACCTTGATCTTATGATCTTCAATCTTTCTTAAATGCCTGAGCATCATGTTTTCTTCATTCTTAAAGTGCATATTGTTTTCCTATGGGTAGTTTATCAATTAATACAAATCTTTCAGCCATTTGTCCCATCCTTTTTACCATTTCTGGGCCACACATGTATTTTCCTTCCTCCATGAAGAAAGCTGTGTCTTGCAGCCCTTCAGAGAGACAGCCCAGATCTCTTGTTGAACTTGCCTATCTACTGAAGAGTGCTCCAATGTCTTTCTTCCATATGGTGGACTATATCAGAGTTGCAGATGCCAGCTTTCTCCACCCCCACAAGAAAAATGCAATAAATATTGTATTTTATTTCCTCACTCCTGAGAGGACATTAAAAAATAGATTCGCATTAAGTAACTACCAACTTTAATGGCTCCAGCTATCATTATTTGTCCGTGCCACAGGAACGAACACATGGTTTTGCCTGGACATGAAGTTACCCCACGCACACATGTGGCAGGCGCATCTAGAAACATCCCTTTCTCAGTTTTAGCTAGGTTTAGCTCAGTTGGTTAGAGCATGGTGCTAATAATACCAAGGTCACAGGCTGGAGCCCTGTATGGGCCACTTGCTTGGGGGATGGACTAGATCTCCAGAGGTCCCTTCCAACCTAACCAACTCTATGATTCTATGATGATTCTCTGATTGCAGACCATACCAGAAACCCACTTCCATCCCCTCCATTCAGCACCAGTCACTTTCTCAACTACAGCAGGCCAACACACATCATCATTGTCAAGTGGCACCTTCAAGCAAAAATTATGCTTATTAGCAGGCTACAATTAACATGAGTCAAAACCCTCTAGTTTATGAGGCTAAAAATCCGCATAAGGAGCAAACTATCATATTTAGAATTTGTTACAAATGGAAAACAAAAGACACTTATCCCTGTATTTGAAATTTAGTCCTTTAGTTGTAGCCTCTTATAGCTTCCCCTTTCCAGGTCCTTCTCCCAGCAGCTAAGGAATAACTCCAGCCCTCTTGCAGTCTCCCTCTGCCTGGGAGCAGCAGGATCAGGCTGCTCCACCAGAAGAGGCAGAGCCATGCTCTCCGCAGCACAACACAGTCCTACCAAGCAAGAGGAGCAGAGCAGAGTAGGTCCGGTGACAGTGACCAGGAACAGCCGCAGCTGGGTGATCACCAAGAAGCTGGCAGTGACAAGGCAGGTGTGAAGTGAAGCAAGCCAGTGAGTCGAGGTCACCCATGCCCAGCCACAGCATAGCTCCTGCGTGGATGGAGGTCCTGAGCTTCCACGCAGCTCCCAAGCGAAGCCACAAGCCCCGATGAAGCATTCCCAGCTCCTTCACAGCAGCCTGATCGCAGGGTATAGCTGGGCTGTATCAGAGCTGGCGTCAAGTACTGGCAGCCAAACTATGAGCAGCAGGGAAGAGGCTCAGAGCTCACTGATACCCTCGGGGTCCCAGCGGTCACAGATGTAACATCCTGGATTGATCACCGAGCCCCATCAGCACAGCTGTGCCCCATGCTCCACACATGTACTAGACAACAGGAACCTCCACGGGCAGCACATCTCCTGTTACTCACTTTGCTTTCCGCACAGTGCAAATAGGTATCATATGGTCCTCTGAGCACTTCCTCCTGTCCCATTAACTTCACTGTGAAAACTGTCCTTTGACTTTCAAATGAGTTTCTTAAAGTCAGTCAGCAGAGCGCTATTTTTTTCTCCTATTTTACTATCAGATATAATTTCACTGTTACTCTGATTTATCCGTTTGACACCATCACGATTATTTTTGCCCCAAAGTTTTCTGAAGCTAAGCCTCTGTCAGCCTCAGATCAAGTATTTTGTAACTCATATCCTAAAAATCATGTCTTAGGTGACAAATAAGGACTGTCACACAGTGATGTCCGTAAGGCCTGTTGCCTAATCGTACATAGGAAGAAAGGAAAGGGGCTTGCAAAGAAAGCAATGTAAGCAATGTCCTCTAATCAAAGCAATTGATAAGTACTGAGAACATAAAAAGAAAGTGATTATTTTATAACTGTTTCTCTGGGAAATGAATTTAGTGCAACCAGCTTTTAATTTCACAGTTTCCTCTCTTTTACATTCTGTAAAGATAGAGCCTATTTCCCATTTTCTGAAAGCATGCCTGCTCTCCTAAATCCTATTCCACAAAGCTGAAAGAATTATAAGTCATATTCCTCTCAAACGAACTGTGAGAAAGAGTTAAACATGCAAGAAACAGGTGACAGCTCAGAAACCTTTGGGAACAATTACCAAGTGCCTTAAACTCCGGAACTGTACATATTAAACATATTATTAAAAAAAATTCTACCCCAAGCTTCAAACAGCTTTAAAATCAAGAGAATACTGCTCTAAGACATAAAAGTATAAGAAAGAGTTGATGTTAATGAAAATAAACCAGACTATAACTTTCTAAAAACCATGAAGCAAAATGATAATCTACGGTAGGCAGATTAAATTCAACGTGGGGCTTATAGAGAATAACAGAAACACAGTCTCCTAGTAACGCTACACATTTATTATGTGATAGAGCATGACCTGGATTTAAACCAGAAGTAACAACATAGAAAATGCAAGTTTCCAAACATGATTCCACTCAATATTAGAGTAAAAGCCAAATATTAAAAACACTTTACCTTCCACCAGTCATTCAGGAAGCAGCTGCTAACCTTGTTTTAATTCAAATGGTCTAAATAACTTGCTGGAAAGCATTTAATGCACTGCTCAATGAGCAGTCAGCTGCTCATGTATGAAATAATGGTTTGGGATTTTGAGGACAGATATCTTTCCTCTCTGTGTGGCCTCAGGGCAGGARGCAATCAATGGACAGATGCCCACCTGCCCACAGGTTCAACCTAAGCTGACACTGGTGGAATAAGTCACTCCTCAGAAGACCTCTCTCTGCCTGCTGCTGGAAGGCTAAATAACTAGCTGAAACTAGGTGCTAACTTTTAAGCTGATAAAGCTGTGTAGGAAGCTTATTTTCATGGAATAGCTAGGTAATTGCCAATTATTGAAATGAATATGCAGACAAGATATTATAGGCATGTTGGCTTGATGCAGATTCTAGAAAACCCTTGGAACGAGTAATACAGAACTTTATTAAAAGTAGCTAGAATGGAGTTGTCAAGGTCACCAAAGGAATACTATCTCTGCTTCTAATGAAAAAATAGAGAACTGAAAAAGAAGAGTTGGCAGAAACTTAACTTACAAGTACAAATTCCAGGGGCTCAACCTGTTCAGCTGCTCTGGGAGAGTATCGGGAAGTTGCCTGCTCACTCAAGCACCTCTCAGGAGGAAAAGAAATTTGAAAACAAAGGAATTTTCAATAGTGAAGAGGAAAGTTTAGGATTCAATTCCTAAGTACTGAAATGAGACTAATTCAGACTAATAAATTGCCAGAATCCTTAATGCTTGTTTTAATTAGCAATCAACCACTGTGCTTCAGGGTGGTTCTATGGCCTGTCTTAGATACAGTCAGACCATCTGATCCCAATGGGTCTGTTTGGTTTAGCAAGTCTGTAGCTTTGTTACAACTCTGCTCTGTCTTCTAGATGTTTGGATATTGCTGGTCCCATCATACTGGCTTCTGGCTACTTTCTCCAGAGCTCTTCTAAATCATCAGTCCAGCAGTTGCTTCTAAATCCAACATAAGCAAACAGTAGCAAGGACAATAAGCATATTTCAGGCAGTATCCACAAAACAATGTATAAGATCTACATCATTCACACTGATTGTTAAAACTAAGCACAAAAGTTATTAGTTCCCCATGCCTTTTCCACTTTGGTACAACAAGTTATCATCATCCAGAGTTGCTACTGACAGAGTTCTGCGTAAATGTCTCTATTATAACGGTCTGGTTTTAGTTTTGAAAATCACTGCATCCTCTATTGTGGCATATAACATCTGTACGAAAAGTGAAACAGGGCTCCATCCCTTTGTTTTACACGTGTCTGCAAACTAGGCGCTTTTTAAGAGGGTGTAGTTTTGTCTGTTTCATGTGTTTTATCCATGTCAGTATTAAGCAGGAGAAGTGCCGTCACAGATCAGACTGACAGATGTTTGTCTCATTCGTTCCTAAATAGCTCTGACCTTGGAGACTGCATAACAATCTCGAGGCAAGCTGTTCCGGTGCTTCACGACCCCTAGCATTTGGAAGGGCCTTCCTCGTCTCATCTCAGTCTCTCCTGCTGCGATTCCCTCCTCTCTCTGTTGTCTTCTCCATCCTGGCCAAAGAGCAGGTGACAACAGATACAGGCAACATGTAACTTCTGAATAACCGGTAGCAGGGAGGACAGCAAGCAGTGTAATCTGTAGTGAACTATGGTAACTGTGATAGACAAGTTTCTCTTTTGATACAACTCTTCGTTTTTAATCCTAACGTAATCGGTCTCTGAAGCCCGGTGAGTCTCGGGTCCTAACTCCCATAAAGAGTTTGCCAAGCACTTTGAGGTCGTAAGAAAGGTTGGCATAGTTTATTGGACTTTTGCAACTATATCTCTACATATAATTATCAGATAGATAAAGGAAAGAGTCTACTTTCTTCCATTGATTATATTATGACTACTCTTAGTAGCAGGAATAAACTGTAGAGGAGCCTGATGCCATCATTAGTGTATTGATAAAACTTCTGCAACTCATAAGCATGTTTAGCTTGAGGTTAGTGGGTTTATGAAGCTTGCTCTGCACTAAATTGGAATTGGAGTAGTAAAAAGATCTTTAAACATAATACTTCCACTGAAGAAAACACTAAACCCCCATCCTCACAGAAATTCTGTAAAGTAAATTTGTTTCATCAGTAATTTTGCATGTTCTTTTAATTTCTTGGGGATTTTCAATTGGATTAAATCCAACAGCTACGTGCAGAAATTAAACATAAATAATACACAGTAAACATGGCAGAGGATAAAATATATTGCCATAATTTAATGAGTAACCCAGCCAAATTCAGTATATAGTAGCCAATCAAAATCCAGCCTAGATATTCTCCAACATAAAGAACTGCTTTTCCTAACACATCCTGTGTTCAGTCGCAAAAAGGTTAAAAATAGTATGATAAAAATACCATTGAGGATACTGTAACAATCTTGAAACAGTCAAATTCTAAATACAAGTGGTATTTTGTAAACAAATGTTTTTAAGAGTACTACATTGTACTTCTGTAATATGTTTTCTTTAGTACTATTCTACATTAGAAAAAGTTTCAGAAATGATTACATAGATCTTTGGAATATATGTGTACATGAATGCTACCCAAAAATAAATGCAAATTCAAATAAGATAATATAAATTTATTATCAAAGATAGTAAAAGAAAATATTTGAAAAATGATGATCATTTCTTGTTTCACAAATTAAAAAAAAAAAAGATTAATTACAGAGCATACTCTTTTGGAATATGAACATATGTACAGTATTTTTTTCTTACAAAGGCATTATCTATTCAAAGCATCTTCCAGAAATAATTGCTTTTTTTTCTGACAACTTATGAAATGTTAATGCAAAAGCAGTGAAAAGAAAATGTCATAAAATTATAAGAGAGAGACTTTTTTGTTTAATGAAAAAGTGAGTGATATTAAATGCAACAAGAATAATGCTCAAAGTTAATACAAGCAAATTTCCTAGAGAGGTGGTACATATCTCGTATACTTTAAGGATTGTGTTCCTTTTGAGGCAAGTATGAGGGAAGTTTGTAAAACTTTTCATTGCAGCAAATTTTATTTTTACTTAAAATACAGTAAAACAGGTCAATGCAATTAAGGAATTTATATTATTTAGCAAGATTTAAAAACAGTGCAGTCAGATAGAAGTAATAATAATGCATTAGTATCCAGGCACCCTTAAGAAAGTGAAGAATATTTAACCCCAGAGCACTGTTTCTAGGCTTGGAGGAGGATTCTTCTGCCTGATAATTTTCAGGCTTAGCACGAGTGTAAATGAAATGTTCTCACATTTGTCATCAATATGTATGAGGGAATGAAGGCCAGTACGACTTTCTGTTTAAGTGGTATCAGGTGGAGTATAAAGAAATCGGGTATATAGGGCAGTATCATGGGAGACATCTGCTAGATCACATAGTATGTCAAGCAGTGATATTTAGTAATCATTTTAATATTCTTTGCTGGCATCCATTCTAAGTTAAATGCATTTCTCCTCCACGTGGTTGACTAGAATTGGACACAATACTCCAAACGCAGAGTGACCCTGTGTACAATTATATTGAATGCTTTCATATTTCCATTACAAATGCCTCTCTTGATACATCCTAGAATTGCATTTGCTTTTTTCACAGCTGCAAAACATTGTCACTCTTGGTCATGCTGTGATCAATACACCCAGTTCTTTCCCTTCTATCTTTTGAAATTCAGAAGCCATTAACTTAAGAAATCTTTCGCTCTGAAACTTAAGTGTTTGAACCTGGCCTCTGCGCTGTTGCATCTCATCACATTTCATTGATCCTCTTCTCAGGATTATCCAGCAGAGGATGAGGAGAACAAGGTAGGGAGACAATGAAAGAGCACAGAAGGAAAAGCACAAAATGCACGAAAAGTGAAAGACGTTTGTCCAAAGGAAAGTCCATATCAGAAGAAGCAGGACAGAGTGGATCACTGAAAATAAAAGGTAGCAAAAGGTAGAACCGAAAAACAGAGAACAGAAAAAAAAGGAGTAAGGAGCAAGGGAGGTAGAGTGACTTCAATTACGTCAATATAATTTCAATGCAAAAATTGCACAGAAAGTTAAAATACAGGATCAATCGTTACAGAAGTCTCTCCAGTGCACTCACCCATCTCTGTACAACATATACGGTTCATTTTAGTAAAGCAATTGTAATTATGATATAGAAAAGGTATAGAACAGCAACTGTCCCTTGTGCTGAGCCCCCATATTGGGCATGAAACAAAACCTCACAAACAAGAGGTGATAAGAGTCTGGAAGGAAGCATAGAAAGAACGAGAAAGGACTGAGAGAACCTCTGCTATACCACTTGCCAGTTTGGCTTTGCTCAGTAGTATTTAATTGCTTAGTTCTCTCAATTTAAAGAAGAAAAAAAGTAGAAATTTGGCTGTAACACATTGACATCCTGTGAAAATATCGATCTTCGGGATTCACGTCATCTTTTGTTTTAAGGAAAGTGAAGAACTGCAGCATTTTGAAGGCCTTACCTTTAAACCCCTTTTGCAGAAAGGGAGAGTTGAGTTCCTGCTGCCCCTTGGTGCCACCCGGGCGCACCCCAAGGAACCCGGAGCAGAGCTGCCCACGAGGGTCTCGCCAGGGCAGGTACACGTGGCCTCCTGGCAGCGGTCTGGGTGAAATCAGTGAGTTGCAGATACATAACCGTGAAATCAGTGAGTTGCAGATACATAACCACTGAACTTCGCTTGCAGTTCTGACACCGGGCTATTTTCTAGAAGGCCTAAGGGAGAATATGTTGGCTGGAGGACGAGCTTAGCTGATAACATTAAGCAGAAGTACTAGAGAACCATAAAAATAGTCTTGCTCTATTTCTTGAAGTGGACAGGACAAAA
>NW_028186461.1:110245-167299 GCF_003343005.1 Rhea americana | reverse complement strand
ACATGATTTAAAAAAAAAAAAAAAAAACAAATGAAGGGTGCTTTTAGATATAGGCACTGCAACTGCACGTATTTCTGCTGAGCTTTGCATTATTTTAAACAAGCCAAAATGTCAAGATTGAATTGGATATAATGAACAAGATGTCAGACTAGAGCAGACTCTCTGAGCATTGAAGCTCTGCTCTGTAATCACAGGCAGCTTTTTAAGAAGGAGCCAGAAGTTAAGTTAAAATGGAAGATAAAAACTGCTCTGAGGAGTCAGACCTAGCCTTGTATGCCCTGTCCTACAAGGACACGCTAGAGATGGACAGCAAAAAGTATACAGAACAAACAAATTGTGGTATTTCCCAGCCTTTGACTAATAGAAAATAAATATTGTGCAAAACAAAAAAAAATTACAAAATTATTGATTCATAAATGCATAATCAAGCTTAGAATAAATGCACTACTATGGTTCATGTAAAATACACATTTGTCCAATAATTTTTATAGTTATGTATGTGGGATTCACATAAAGGAAAATCCCTAGTTACTTAAGTTCCTGATTCATTTTCAAAACATTTTGCTAAAACAGAATTAACATTGCCAGAGAGTATCTTACAGCTTCCAGAACGCTTGAGTCAGAACTGAAATTGCTGAGGCAATTGTAAATGGAAGTGATTCAAAACAGTAAAAACCAAAAGTCTGCAGAGTGCAAACAGCAGGGCTGGCAATAGCCAAGAAGAGTTATCTCCAGGCAGTTTAGTGGTATTAATTGTACTACAGCTAGCTGTATTGAAGAAAAGAGAACTTAAAAATATTTTGAGGATTTCCAATTACAATCAGTAGCAGATAGGAGATATGGGATACTCCCCACAGGAAAAAGCCTCTCATACTGACCTTGTGGTCCTAGGGAAGTGGATGTGTGCATTCAGAGACCCAGGGTACTCCGTTTCATCTTTGCTCCGTGCAGGCTGTGTGAGCAAGATGGCACAGAAGAACTTTTGCTATGATGTTTATTGGTAGTTAGGGAGGAAAGTAATATGGTACATGGCTTACAAATGTTAAAGTGAAAGTAGGACATTCAGCATCATGTGCACAGGGCCATTGTAAAGAGTCTCTCCCCCAGCCTGGTGCTGGGGGCAGTAGGGCCCTCAACTTTGGGAGGTGGTACACTGGTGGAGGTGCTGCATCACCAGGTGAAGGAGCCGCAGGAGGTTAGAAGACCATGTAGCATCTGGGAGGATAAGGGTCAGCTGAGCTGGACCCAGTGACTGCATCAAGAGGAAGCAAAGGGTAATGGTCACTGCAAACACACTGTCCTGGAGATGGAGACTTCTATTTGTCAGCCTGCTTGGTGTCTCCAGAGGTTTGTTGCTTGCCAAGGGCCCAGATCTGGGAAACTGCAGAGGCTCCTCTGGACACTTGCACTACTACCCCTTGCTGGTTATCCATGCAGTTACCTGCAGCACTGCCAAGGGAGGTCTTGAGCGTACCCAGAGTGACTCAAAGACTCTGTGGGGTAGGAGCATGTAACAGGTACTCAGTGTATTCCCTGCCCCAGCTTTAACTGGTCAGATCTGCCCTTTGGCCTCTCAAGTCCCTGAGCCTAGAGACAGAGCCCAGGGATGTAGTAATGCCACCACAGAAGAAGACAAGTTAGAGGCCATCTTGACATAGAAAAGTCCATGTGACCAGAGGGGTTGCATCCTAGGGCACTGAAGGAGGTGGTTGATGTCACTGTGAGCATGCTCTCTATCATCTTTGAAAGGTCATGACAATAGGGAGAAGTTCCTCATGCCTGGAAAAAAGGAAAATATCATGCCTATCTTCAAAAAGGCCAGGGAGGAGGACCCAGGGAAGTGCAGGCCAGTCAGCCTGACCTCAGATCATAGAGCAAATCAAGTACTCCTTGAAGCCATTTCCAGTAACAAGGAGAACGTGTTCTTGAAGCCACTTCCAGCAACGAGAAGAGAAGATGAAAGGGGAAATTACCACTGTCTGCAACTGCCTTGTGAGAGGGTGCAGAGAAGACAGAGCCAGACTTGTCTCAGGGTTCACAGAGGCATCAGGCCTAAGTTTCAACAAAAGAAATTCCCACTCAAGAGAAGGAAAACAAAATTTCATTATAGAGGTGGGTCAAACAAGATGTTGTGGGATCTCCATCCTTATAGACATTCAGATCTCAAATGAGACCCCAGAAAACCTGATCCAAATCGGCACTGATTTGAGAAAGAGGTTGGACTGCAAACCTCCATAGGTCTCTTCCTACCTAAATAATTCTATTGCTCAATAGCAAACAACTTGTAAAAGTTGATACAGGGAATGGAATACCTATAGCACCACAGAGACTAAAAGAATACCTCATGAACTTTTGACAACTTTTCTAGCATTTTAAAATTTTTCTGACAGATACATTTGTTCTTAATAATTTGATTCAGTTTCATCCTAGTTTTATAAGCACAATCTCGGTGTCCCCCCCCCCCTTTTTTTTAAATGTTGGATTTGTATCTTGTGGAATTTTACTTACCACTTCTGAACCTGTGGAAAACTGCTTTCTTTTGGTCCATTGCTATAATTTGCTTTCCCTCTCCTTTGTTTCTAAAAATTGAACTCTATGAAACATCTGTACTTACTTTTAACAGTGTTTCTACACTATGAGAACTTCTGGCAGGGTAATGTCTCATGTGTTAACCTTTTGCTTTTATTCTTGCTGCGTTTGAAGATTTGGGGTTTCTTCTCTTTAACTGTGAGTTTTATGACACATATACTAAGATCACTTCCCATATTCTCTCCCCCATATTCATTGCTATCCAGCAATTTCATCTTAATTTCCTGAATATACACAGATGCTTACTGTAGTCCTTGGAGACTCCATTTGGGAAACTCTACATTACTTATTAATATTTTTATGTGGAAAAGGTGTGCTTCTAGTGTTAAGCCTTTAACATCAGCCACATTTCATATTTTCATCCATAACATTTTCTGTCTTTTTATCGTATTTCCCAGTGTCAGCAATAGCCACCCTCATCGCTAAAGGAATGTCAGGTCTGCGGTTATCATTAATCACTAGGTAGCTGTAAACTCCAGTTGATCTCTAACTTCATGGGCACCAGTTTCCTGTTGATATAGTGTGTCAAAGTGTCAATGCCGTGTCTGAAACTTGCTGGAGCAAAGAGCAATCTAGAAGCAATTTTCTTCTGAAATTTTAAGCAACAGTACTCCTTCAGATTGGCAAACAAATTTCCTTCCCAAATACATCATATTTCCATTTTCTTTTAATCACTGCTGGGCCACTGTTTTTCTTTTTTTTTTCTTTTTTTTTTCCCTCCTCTCCCCTCCACATGAAGAATTTCAAACTTTTTAAGTAATTCCTTGAATCATAGATGAAGAGTTCTCAGTTGAAGGGGTAGATTAATTAAGGAAGTTAGATACTGAGTTTCTTGACAGTATGCCCCAACAAGAGACTTTTTGTTCAAGACAGCATGTTCAAATAAGGTACATTTTTTGTCACAACCCATTTCCTCCCATGTTTCTCTAACAATGTCATGATCCTCACATGGCAGGCGCCTGAATAGCTTTTAATTTTTATAAATAGCTTAGGAAACCCTACAAGGAACTAAAACTTGTTTGGCATAGCTCTTATAGTCAATGCATGTGTAAACTTTCTCATTGCATCAAGGTACAGCCATACCAAAGACATGTTCTTTATGAGAAGGAGAGATGAACCAGCTAGTTGCTTTTCATCCTACATGACTTTGGCAAGGCAAGTCATGGCCGTAGCATTTTCTTCCTTTTTGAGTTCTAAGCTCAAAACTGGTGATGAATCATCACCTCGTAGAGTCAATGAAGGTGATGAAGATTAAAGAGTATTTGAAAACTGAACTCCTTGGACAATCCTAGAAAATTCCTTCATCAAAGTCTGAAGGGCAGGCAGTATAAAAGAGCCTGTACCAGTCCTCCTCCAAAGGTTTGGAGGGTATACCATAACCATCAAACTGTACTTAAAATGCTAATGGACCAGAATGCTGAAGCAAACCTATTCCATCATCTCCTTGGTCCTGGAGAAGTGTTATTAAAAATTTATTGAGTTTTGTTATTTTGGGTTTGTTTGTTGGTTGTTTTTTTTAAAACACTTGGCCTTTGCTATTGCAATTGAAAAGCATGAAAGTGAGATCCCAAATTAGCCTAAAAATCCAAAAAACAGAACACAGAGAAACAGAAATGTACTGTTTTCTTCCCCTTGATTCCACAGGTCCACCTCATAAGATATACAAATGCTAGAAACCCTACAAAACTAAACAGAACTAAAGATACATTAAGTGTCTCTCTCTGTATATACATAGTACAAGTTAGGCTGCATTTTTATAAAGCATCTGTTGCTAAGTTCAACTTTCCTTGTATATCAACGGCGTGCAAAACAAGGGCAGATGTTTTTTGAAAGCTAACGCTTTCCAGGGGAGCATGAAAGCACAGCAAAAGGGAATCTATTAAGAGGATTGGAATTTAGGTCTTTGGGTTAAAAGTTCTCTGCAAAATTTGACCCTGTGACATTTCTCCCAGAATCTTGGAGGTACAAAGAAATACAAATGTTCTTAGGTCCCCTTTAGAAAGCAACCTAACATTTTTCAACTCTTTCCCTCAACATTGAATGGAATAATGCTAATGCATTAAATTTCCAATTAGACTGCAAATCCCAAAGGGCAAAATAGGACCTTTTTTTTCCCTTTTAATTCTGTGAGGAAAGCTTTGGTTATGTTGATTTTATTTAAATTATTCTGTGGTTTGAGAGTAAGAGCTATTGCTTTTTATTTATTTATGGGTTTCTAGATTTTGACAAGGCCCTCTAAAGCCTTGAAAAAGTATTTGTCTTTGGTTTGCATTCTGTGCAGTCATTTGCAAATAAACCTACTGTTGTGAAACTAATTCTCCACAAAATAAACCCTACAACAGCTCTTGCTGTTAATTTCTTTAACTTAGCATTTTTTCAAACCAGTAAGATGTCTCTCTTAGCTCTTACTGGTTCCACTGGAGTCCCAGTAACTGGTTCTGTTCCTATATGTCTCAGGTGGAGACACTATTACATGTTAACCATTTACTCACGCAATTTGTTGCATTATGACTAAAGTTCTGCGGTTAGACTTCAGCACTTTGCAAGATTGATTGCCTGTAAACAAAATCCAAAACTGTAGCAAAAGCATTTAAATTCTTCTAGTTTATTTTAGCCTTAGTAAAAATAATAAATGGTAACCCTCTAGAGATACCATCATCTGTTACAGCAATATAATTCTCCTTTACTAAGAGCATCACAGGAAACCAAACTCTTAAAACTAAGTGTTCACAGAAAAACAGGCATAAAGCTTACTGAAGCTAAGGAAAATAGTTTGAGTGACTTAAACAGTCTCTGACAAGACCGAGAAGAATTACAAAAATAATGTGCAAAAACAGCAAATAAACCTCTCTTTTAATGCTGAAAAAGAAAACCAAAGTTGAGCAAGGGTTTTGTGAAATGATAGAAAAGATGATGAATCTGCAGCCTTATTTCTCTCATCTTTACATCTAGCGCCACTTCCTACTAATCACCTTTTTCACCTTTTCAGGAACTGTAAAACATATCTCCAACAGCCTGTGCAGCTCTAAGGAGTGTTATATTTTCAGCCAATTGGTATAGTTTTCAGGTCAAATGTGTAAGAACTAACATATGCATTTTTCAGGTTCAAACAGTCGCTTGAAGGTTGTAAAGTTCCTACCACTGAACTGCTTATGGCAAACAAAACGCACACCCAAGAATCTGAACCAACATATGCAGCTAGGTTTGCATTTTAACACTAGAGCATGTTCAGATGTCACTGTGTTTGAAGTGAACAGATGCAGGTTGTAAACTTTTCCTAATTTATTCATACTTGTGCAGACACAATTGTGTTCACTGAAATGAAGGCAAGGAAGTACAATAGAAATCATAGAATCAGTAAGGTTGGAAGGGACCTCTGGAGATCATCTAGTCCAACCTCCCTGCTCAGCAGGGTCACCGAGAGCATGTTAGACAGGGTTGCATCCACGCGGGCCTTGAATATCTCCAGAGAAGGAGACTCACAGCCTCTCAGGGCAACCTGGTCCAGTGCTCCATCACTCTCACAGGGAAGAAATTCCCCTCACGTTCAGACAGAACTTCCTGTGGTTCAGTTTCTGCCCATTGCCTCTTGTCCTGTCACACAGGACAACTGAAAAGAGTTTGTCCCTGTCCTCTTGACACCCTCCCTTCAGGTACTTGTAGACATTGATCAGATCCCCCCTCAGGCTTCTCTTCCCCAGGCTGAAGAGGCCCAGCTCTCACAGCCGTTCCTCAGAGGGCAGATGCTCCAGCCCTCTGACCATCTTCGCAGCCCTACGCTGGACTCTCTCCAGTAACTCCATGTCTCTCTTGTACTGGGGAGCCCAGAACTGGACACAGTACTCGAGATGAGGCCTCACCAGGGCTGAGTAGAGGGGCAGCATCACCTCCCTCGACCTGCTGGCAACACTCTTCCTAATGCACCCCAGGATGTCATTGGGTTTCTTGGCCACAAGGGCACATTGCTGGCTCGTGGTCAACTTGTTATCCACCAGCACTCCCAGGTCCTTCTCTGCAGTGCAATAATAAATATCATTTTGGCGTGGAAGACATTTATATAAACAGTATTTTGGGGGCATGTCTACATGGTCTCCAATACACAAATATGTGCCTGCTATGCCTATATTCTAGGAAGGCAGCACATTGATATGAAAATCATAGCTATGTTAGTGTATATCCCACGCCTTCACCAAACAGTTGCTTAAAAAAAAAGCAAAGATTACAGGATGAACACGATTGTGTGCAGACTTCCAGCTCAGAGGTTGCTTCCTCCACTCCAGCTTGGAGCCGAAAGAATAAGGCCCAACTCTCTACATCTGTTGGTCGTAGATATGTCCTGCACACTGAGATGCTATGAAAATAAGCAAATTTAAGTGTTAAGCAAGCCAAGATTTTTATTACATAGACTGACTATGTATTTTGAAAGAGTAGACAACTCCTATTACAAATTTTTCACCCAGTCATGCAAAGGCTATGTCTATCCACAGCCATACCTATGAAGCAACTTGGGTCTCAAATCCTACACTGCCTTTGAAACACACAAGAGAGCTTGAAATACACCCCTAGAGCTCACCCCAGGCATTTGGAATTAAAAGCTGTAATTTTGGATATCTCACAAGAGAGAATGGGTCAGTGGAGGACATGCAAGAAAGTGTAATATAGACTCAATTTAGCAGCAGTTATTAAACTGAAGTTCTAATGCAGAACCTCTTCCTCTTATAACTCCCTGGTCAACAACTTACTACAACCAGATCTACACACACAAAAAAAATTGTTTCACTCCTCTTCTTTTACTACTACTGGTAGCTTTTCACTGTCAAAAAGCTACCAATATATCCAGAGGTTGGCAGTGCCTCTGAAGGAGGGTTCCCATAACTTTGACATAACATGAAACTAATATGCATAAACTAATACAAATAAAATGAAAGGTGATCTTCAACGGAGGTAGGAATCCACAAGAAATGGAGACCAGAATGGTGCAATGCTCTATATACCCCACACTGCTGCACTCTGAGCCATGCGGAGACTGTCCAGGGCCTGTGGCTTTCTCCCTAGGTATATGGCCAGATTCAGCAGATCTCAGGTTTCTCTATAAATATGCTCAAATCCCACTGACTTTGCTAGATCTTAAAAGTTAAGTACATACTAAACTCTAAAGCACATAAAGTGCTTTATAACACTGGGCCTTTTATGACTTGTATAAATTATGGCTATGACTCATCATGGTATCAGAGCACCACATCCAGGATATAATAAAATAAGGCTTTTCTTCATGACTTACTTGTTAATGGAGAAAAGCTTTTTGTTTTTCCCCCCTAGGTTATGTAGAACAAATCTGAAAACAAGACTTTCCATGATTCTGTGATTTCTGGGGGGCGAAGGGGGAAGATGTGATTAAGCTGATCAAAAGCAACAGCAGAAATTCCTTTCCATTCGGTTGTGCAATAAACAACACTGTAAAACTCAGTGGGAACAATTGGTATTTACAATTTTGGTGAAAATAAACCTTTTGAGAAAAAAAATCAGTAGAAAAAAAGACTGTCTAAAATAGTCATATTTCAGCTAGTATTTTTCAAATCAAGTCATTCTGACCAGCCCATACCAGACAGCAGCAATTCTAGGTGTTCTGATATTATAAGCAAAATGATAGAAATAAGAACTGTCAAAGGTGTATCTGTGAAACTGTTCAACGTGACAGTAAATCATTTTTAAGATTCATCTCCCTGCTTCTCTTCTACAAACAGATTTTGACTCATTTTGGTTTTTGTGACAATGGATTTTTTTCTCCCCAGGATGGAAAGCAAGAACCTCTTCCTAAGCTTATTACTCTGCTACAGTTTGCTCAGAGCTGCCAATTCTCACCTGGTAATTGAAGAGAAGACAGAATGCAGCCTGCCAAAGGGCAGCAAAATGAATCTCCCAGATCTCCCGCCCATCTCCATAGTAGGTTAGTAAAATCTACCAGTTGGCATCAAATTGACAAGATTTGCAGAAGTTATGGTTGTAGGTTAATATGGAGTATTCCAATAGCATACTACAGCATTGCAATTTCATATAAATGTCTTAGCTACTACACAGAAGGGCATGGCATCCAAGAATAACATACTGTCAGACCGTAGTCTGGGGTAAAAAGAGAAAGAAAATACCAGAAAATTTCCTTTAGCTCTATTTCACTGAAGCTCTTGTCATGCTGTAAGTCTTTTTATATTCAGTCAAAATGTTTCTCCATTAATGTGGGCATTAATCTTCTTTTAAAAATCTAATGCAAATAAAAAGGTGAATATAAGCATACTCTTTTAGTATCTGCTCTTGCAGCACAGAAATTGTCTGTTCTTTAAGGTATTAATATGACCTTAACTTTTCATGTATGCCAAATAATCCTAAACCAGGGGAAGAAAAGAGGCAAGAGATGGCCCAAAATCACCTGTTCGTTCAAGACAGGACCTACTATGCCCCTGCCATTACTGCCACTCTCTAGCCTCATTAGGGCGATGCTTAACTCTTCTCAGCATTGAAGGTTTTTTTTTTCCTAGTGTCCGTTCTAGCTTGTCCATGATAATTTAAACCAACTTTTTTCTTCAATCACCTCCTTCAAGAAGCTTTTGCCTATTTGGAGATGATTAGCTGCAGAACGTCATTCAGAACAGTGTTAAAAGTGTTAACAAGTCCAAAAATAAAGCTTCTCTCATTTAACGCCTTTCCACAAGTTTTCAAAACTTGTGCTCAAATCAGTTTGGCTTCTCGCTTTGTTTTCTTTATTTTCTCTGCTCTTTTGCTCTGCATAATGTTTCTTTAAGGAGAGACAGTAGTCTCTTAGCTCCCTTCCCCACACCTGTGTTCCAGTGAAATCTGAACCACCGAATCCCTAACTTAGCTGAAGGTTGTTCTCTTTAACTTCAAGTTCACTGAACTTGTGCAGTTCTCCCTCCTCCCAACCCATACCATTTCACAGTCCCTGTGATCCTAGGGGTCTTCCACCTCACATTTCCAATACATTTTCTTAGCCCAATTAAAATTAGAGATATAAAAACCACATTCCCTTTGGCTGATTTCTCTACCTTCTCTCAAAACCATGCACAGTCTTGAACTTGGCAAACAGCCTACGCAGAGCTGTGTTCCTTAGCCAGTAGAAATCCATGGAGGCAAAAATCCCCTAATGCTGTGAGGCCTTTTAGCTTTGGAAGTTTGGGTAATGCCTCCCCAAACGCCGTCCTCCTCCTCTGCCCCAGTTTGGCTACCTGCAATAGAAACCTCCTTCCCCACCAGCACAGCTCCCATGTACCCTGCTCTTTACATACAACTTTTTTGCACACAAGCAGAAGGAGCATTTGACATATAAAACGCAAGAATAACATAAAATACATGAAAGCTTGGCACAAGAAATACTTGTCATAGTATTTCTGCTTAGACCATTGTCCTAGCTAGCTATTCCAAAAAGGGAAAAATTGATGCAAAACGCACTGTAACACCGTTAACCGGCTGCACTCACTTTCTTGGGCCAAGAGGCACCTGCAAAGCTATTCCAAGGCTTTTTTTCAGGCCATTCTTTCAAACATAAGAGGCCAGTCTCATCCTCCTTTACCCTGCACCTAAAGGAAAGGTGGGGAGAGCAGAGCCTCGGAGACAGTCCTGTGCAGGACAGAAACTGGTCAGAACAGGAACAATAAATGCAAACGGGGGCAAAGCAGCTGGGGAGCCAGATGAAAGCGGGAAGAACAGGCAGAGGGACGGGGCAGCAGCTGGCYGGGGGCACAGCTAAGCTTTCCTGGATGCTCATCATCATTCACCGGGCATGATCCTCCAGCGAGCTGCCGCTACTCCCACTGCCTGCAGTCCTAGCAAAACCTCTGCTCAGGGATGAGCACGAAGCTACTGGTGRTAATTATTATTATGATAGTGTTATAGTAATAAGGCAAAGGGCTGACAAGCTGGTCTCTCCCATCACCACAGAAATAATTAATTTAGAATAAGTACGAAGGGAAGGTTTAAGCCACCATAGCCTCTTCTTCACTCCTAACACATCTAAGCAGTTGGCTTCCCTATGATTTATCAGCTACAATTTGTTGTGCTTATATATACAACCTAATTTTGTATAAATTAACAGAAAAAAGTTCTTGTCAGCTGTCAACACTTTGTTTTAAACATTTAGAGTACAGCTTCCTTTCTCAACCACATTTCCCTATAACGAGTCCTGCTCCTTCTGGTTGTCACATAAAACAGAGCTGAGGCACTAATATTTATGCCTTAATTTTTAAACGTCCCTGTAGCCTAACTAGAGCAATAAAACTCATTTGCCTTTGGCTGATTACACACCTGCCAATCAGCCACAGCACTCGTGGTATCGCAGGGTGACATGATTGGCCCAAACTCAATAAACCCTGAGGCTGGAATTGAATCAYGTCTTAAAAGATAAGCAGAGGATTTGCTAGTGTCAACTGGAAAAACGTACAGTCACCTAGTTAACACATGCTTTTTATAACACTTCAGATCTCAGTTGTATCAACAGGTGTTGGAGGTGTGTGTTGTCAACACTTTTGCAAGCCTATATTACATTTTCCCATATTTTGGCATAYGAGATTTGTAAAGAATTGGTTAATTGGTCAGGTGTTGAAAGCAAGGTAGGTGGAACATGAGGGATATGAGRTATGAGTTGGGAGAAACCTGGTGTTTTGCCTAAACCAGAGAAACTGCAGAAGAGACGATTACAGTACATATTCCCCCCAAAAAAGCATTTCTACCTTTTCCTCTCATCYGCTCACCGGGCTTCATCATCTTCTTTACCACAGTCTCTGGAATAATTAAAGCACATTTATGTCAAAGTACTCCTTAAATCTCAGTTGAACAACCTCATATCCCCTTTAGCTAAACATTATCAAAAAATTTTGTAAGCAAAGCAATGCAGCCAATCTCAACAAGTTCAGCTGTACTTTAGAAAATACGCGTGCTATCCCTGCAGTAGAATTCAACGGCTTACAAGCAGCTTGGTTACCACCAGAAGGTTTCAAATGACAGCAAAACTGCACCTACATAATATAACAGGTGGAACCAGATCTAAGCTGTTAATCCTAATTAGCACGATGCCCTTTTAAACCAGATTCTTATTAAGCGATAACAACATTGCACTCCTGAAATACAGTTCATCCTCCCACTGTCTCCTGGAAACAGATTCACAACCCTAACTATAACGATATAAGGATAATAAATGAAAATCCTTGTAACAGCCCAGGATGGTGTATTCTTTATTCTAAAATCCTGCAAATTCTAGCAATTAAGTATTCAAAAAGATACAAGTAGTAAGTTCTGGAATAAACAAGGAGCCACCATTCCTCTGTGAGTGTATAAAAACATTTTATCCTGATCAAACATCAGTGTGTGTGTGTGTGTGTGTGTATACATATTTTATATATATATATATATATATATACACACACACACACATATACATACATATATATGTAGTGTTTATTACAAACCTCACACAGAAAGAATAAAGCCACAGAAAATGCCTGAATAGGTTAGTGAGCTAGGAAGTGCCTTACACTTTAATAAAACAGTTTGGTTTTGATAGATGCCCACAAGTCTTAATTGTGGAGCTAACATGTAGTAATCAGTAATAATAGAGTTAATACAATAACAGAACTAATATCCCTCAAGTGATAATATAGGACGTTCACTCTAGTAGTGCTTTAATCTGAAAAAACAATAATAATACGTCAGGCATAGTCTGAAATATACCTACTAAAAATTATCARATCCAGGAATCTATTCACATATATTCCCAAACCTTTCAAGACTACAGACATATTAATGAAACACCTCTGCAAGTAACATTCTGTAAACCAGGATGGTTGGTAGAAAAGGAACAAAGAACTGAAGAATGGGGATCTTATTTCATCATTCACACCTGACCAAATAACATGTAAAAAAAAAACCTCCTAAAATACAGATATCAGTGGTCTTCTGTGTTTTTTGCTAGCAACAATGACAACATGGCTTCAGACATACTATTTTTTAAGTGAGACTGGCTCCTAGAGATGACCTCCTTAACTACCACTCATTCCGCCGTGGAAATATGCAGTGGTGGGGTGGCGAGGCAGGTTACCTGCCTTTCCTCGCACAAAAGGAGTATTAAGCTTCTCAGTGAAATAYTGTTTGCTGTAAAATTGATTTAATATTATGTTGTGTTATTCTCTTTGAAGATCTAACTAAAAGATCCCAGAAAGTCAGCCGAAAAGAGGCAGAGAACAAGAAATCATCCAAGGTAGGTGGCTGTTCAGAAAACATTGCCCGATTAGAACAGATAATTTCTAATGCTTTCCCTCAGTGCATTTATTTGACAGGTTTTCACAGCCCTCTGCATTTAAATAACTTACATACATTTTAAAGCTCTTAATAGTGTAAAAACAGACCACAGAATTGCAGAATGGTTGAGCTTGGAAGGGACTTCTGGAGATCATCTAGTCCAACCCCCCTGCTCAAGCAGGGAAAAGATGCAGAGCACTAATGGTTGAAAGAAAACTATGTGACCTTAGATTAAGTACAGGCTACTGTTGTTCTACAGCCCTCTCTTACACAAAATAGTAGCTTAACCTAGAGCTGTTTAAAGTATTTGCAAACCTATTTAAGTATCTGCAAAATAAAGATAACATTCCCAGGCACACCATCTGGGTTAACTGTGCAAGTCTCCAGCACAGAGGCATAAACTCACTATCTGCAGGTTTTATACTGCAGAGGCAAGAAAGTGGAAGCATCCCAAGAAGTTGGTATTTAGCTGAAAATGTTAACTAGCAGTTTTATTGGATCAGTAGATCAAGACTGATGAATTTTCCATTTGATGTAATGTTACTCACAACTGTCAAACATGAACTATCACATAGGCTGGACTCTTGTATTCTAAAGACTGTGGGAGAATAGAAAAAAGTATTTTCATTTTATTATTAGTTAGTTATGATAACCATTTATAGCCAGCTCAGTCATTGCTGCAGCCAAAAATATTTAGAGCTCCTTCTTTTCCTTTTTAATTTGTCTTGTGGGTTAATCTTCCTTGAAACACTTCCTAAATTCATAGAAAGATTCAAGTTCGAAGGGACCTCAGGACGTCATCTAGTTCCACCTTCTGCATGAGTGAATAAAGCTTTGGAAAACACTCTTTATGGAATAACAGTGCACTATCAATGAAAGGGACCCAGTCTTCAGAGAAGACAATGTTATTACAGGCAAAACAAAGTAATGAATTACTCTWGGATCCCAAAACTCTTCAAATGAAAGAATGAACCCTCTCTGCCAATCCATGGAGTTGATATCCACTTTGTTTTATGAACTGTGAGGCTGAGACAAAGAAGGGCTGTGATTTGTCAATCCTCTATCATTTCCCTTGATAGGTTGACCTCAAACCAGCACTTCCCATGTTCTAGTCCTATCATATCAACTCTATGTTGCTACTACTGTAGGTCTCACTACAAGTAACTGCCTACTGATCTTAAGCCAGAATTTCCCATGGTTCATTTTCTTTGCACCTATTTTTGTTCTAACTCATGTTGGTTTTATGGTAGTATGAATTTTCATGTCTGTCTTCCAGAAAAACATTGAACCGAAGACACCTCCAAAACCAAGGCCTACACCTGCAGCTGACTGTGTGCCAAATTTCAAAACCTGCAAACCACACTTGAATTCATGTTGCCACTACTGTGCCTTGTGCAAATGCCGAATTTTTCAGACCATCTGCCAGTGTCTGCTGTTAAACCCAAAGTGCTAAACCAAACCAGGAACACATTAAGGCTTCTGTCTTTCATTAGCTTCTCCAGTGTGTATTTCAAACTGTCTCATGTATTGCAATCAAATTAGAGCTTTGAAGCTGGTGGGTTGGATTTGCCCCTCCTAAAACTAAATGGACAACAGTTTTGGGGGTTTATTTTTATTTTTTTTTTATGGGGTAATGTTACCATAAACAAGATAGTTTTTAAAGGGAGCACACAGCCAGGGAGATGGACATTGAATAAGTATTTTTGGAGAATTGATCTGCATGTAAAGAAGAATGCTGTTTTTTTCTTGAAGGGTATTATTCACCAAACTGCAATATTGTCTAATCAGAACTGAAAAACCTGCACAAACAGCACACAAATGGCCAAACTCAAATGGTACTGGTTAATCCAGTGAGAAATCAAAGCTTGAGTTTGCTCTCAAGGACATCACTGCATGAGCTCCTGACAGAACCAAAAGAGCAAGCTGAAAATGCAGGTTTCAAGGTTGACTCCGGTCTCACATATTCAGGAAAAGTTAGGACCAGCAGCTATATAGATTATTCTACCTGGAAAAAACAGACCYAGAACAGTAAGGCTATTTTGTAATTATCCCCACCTGATTATCAGTACATCCACCTCCAGGGCTTCCAGTAGTCAGGATCTCCAGGATGTATAAACTGCACATATATTCTAACCTGAATGTATCTGTGCCTCATGACTTGAGAATCAGATTTTTTTCTCAGCTACATCCATAAGAGAGGAATCCCTGGCACTTTGCCCGCTGCTGCCCTGGACATGGTTCGTGTCGTTTTATTTAAAGACCAAAAGCAGGAACACATACCCAGGACTTAAGAGGAAAAAGGGAAATAGCAAAAAATAAATGTGTAGCCCACATGTACAATTTGAAGAAAATTGTTACAAGCAATCAATCTTTCTTTGAGTCCATATGTATATTCTCCCTATGGCCAATTCCCAGCATCTACCCTAAACATGCATTTGGCTGGCAAACTTCATGCAAGCAGTAACTGCAGAAAAAATAACTGAATGCTGCATCAGTCCTTGAAGGGTCAGAAATAGCTCTGCATTTAGGGAAGGTATGGACTAAAATCTAGGCAGCAGCATGCAAGTGTCTAGAACAAAGATTTTTCTCTTTGTCCTGAAGATCCAGTCTTGAGTAATCATTGATGGCATAGTTGGAAATCCCTCCTTTGCCAGACTACAAGGAGAGATGTGATAGATCATAGGAGAAGAGAGAAGCCGACCTAGAAGCTGTCTCCAACACTGAATACTTCATCTGCCAAACAGGAGTTCTGTTGGTTTTCTCTCTCTCTCCACTCCATTAGTCATCTTTCTTCTGTGGTTCTTTCTCGATTTTAGTCTTTTCCCTTCCTCCCACGGTTAATTGACAGCCACTAGGAGAGTCACCTGCACTCCCAGTTTTTAATCCATATCTTCCTGCGTTCACTCTGCCTGCTAAATGACTGTACCAGTGTCCCTGCCAATGCCTTTTTGTTTTCACAATGTATTTCTAATTACAAATTTCCAAAGACTATGAGAAAGCGTCCTTGGCTGATGTTAAAGTCATCATTAATGAGCACATACCAACTTATAAAGTGGAAATGAAATTGTTTTCTCATCAGAATGGTGAGAGAGCCAGAAAAAATGTATTTTAGAGGGGGGCAGGAGGACAGGAAAAGAAAGGAAGCAGAGCTAGAACTCAARGACAACAGCTCAGGTGCCAGTCTCTACGCGGCAGCTCCCACGCCAGCGGGTGGCTGCCGGCTAAGGAAACGGGAAGTGCTGGCAGCCACAACGCGGGGCTTGGGACACGGCAGCCAAACTCGAGAGGTACCGGACGGTGAGTTTGCACAACGACAGGAAAGGAAAGGTGCTTTCCTATGAGAATGAGGGGATTTTTTTTAAGCAGATACTTTTTTTATAGCATTTATACATAGTGCTTTTGGATAAATTTGATTGTAAGCCTTTTTTGTAACTGAAACTGATGTGAAAGGTTATGTTTTCTTTGCCACTCATCTACCACAACAAAGAATATATAGAATCAAGTACTCTGAAATTGTTGTTAACTTTAGTGACTTTACTCTTCCAGCTATAGCTCACATTGCATGAGGTATTGATAGGATACAGAAATCAGTAAATCATGTACACCTACTCTTTGTTTCCTGTATTCAGTTTGAACAGGTTTTTACGTTAGTTTGTTGTAAGAGTTYCCTAGGGGACCTATCTGAACTGTCACCAGCACACGGATGATAAAATATACTCATGGCAAAGATAAAGGGTCTAATTCTCAGTTGCCACAAGTCAAAATGTCTTCACTGAGATCTTTTCTGGGTCCAAGCACAGTGGCAGGCCCAGCAATGCTCCAATACAGTCTCATTCTGCTGCATCTACTCTGATTAAAGCTGAGTAGAATTCAGTACAAATAAATCACTGTTAGCTTTTCTAAATATCTTGTGTGAATTTAAAACAGATACTGTATTTTCCAGAGTCCTGATCTGATTGCTTATCTTCAAACTCAAAGACCATAAAATCCAAATTTACCCTAATAAAAACAAACTGGTAGAATTAACACCTTAATGACTAAAGCAGCTTCAAACACCTCACAGTCTCCCAGGCTAATGTTTGAAACCATCTGGAAGACCCACGAAGGAAAAAAAAACGATGTTTCCTCCACCCTAACCCTAACCCTGACAGTCTTTAGGATCTTCTCACAGATGGAATAATTTGATGGAAGGCAGAACAACTCTTTCCAAGCTCCACAAATGAGTCAACAGTGTTTGTGACACTGTTTTGTCTAAGGTTACTGAAAGATTTAAAAGTCCCTCTGAGATACAGAGATAGGGCCAACTTCACAATGAAATGAATAAAAGTGAACAGACAGAAACTCGTACGAGCAAATTCAAGAGCCAAGGAAGAACTTGTATACACCATGCCCAAAGCCGGTTCTGAGGGAGTTCTAATTTATGGTGCAAAAATTAAGTCTTATTTCTACAGAGAACATGCTCCTTAGAGCACTGGCGAACACATTGTTCATGGGACAGTACAGTCTTGGGGTCACTTTATATACAGGTGTTGATATTAAATAATATCTAAAGACAGTGCAAAAAATATCCCATCATGAGATTTTTAATCAAACCATTTTAAGATGAATTAGACCATTCCATGGCCAGAAATGATTTTATAATGTGTTAAATAGACCAATACAGCACTTGTTCATATCCAATGTCTTATTTAACTCAAAGAGATGATTTGCATGAGCAAATACTAATCAACATGACTCAGAGTTGCAGAATCAAGGCTAAAAATCATTAAAAAAACCCCCTAACACAAGCACATGAGCACTTGCTATTTCTTTCTACCTACGTCTAAGCTTTGAACTGTAGCCCTACTGGACAGCCTTTTCCGCATAACGATCTCCAAGATCAAATCCTCAACCTGAGGAGAAAAGGTATGGAATGGTCTGCTACAGTTACTGCATTTCAAAATCCCATTTGCTATTGTAATATCTGGAGAAGACCTGTCACAAAGACTTATTTTCAAGAACTGGAAGTGCATAACAAACAGCTACATATTTCCAAACAAAAACTTAATCTTAGATTTTTATTCGGTAGTTCATTTAAAATTTTGACAGAGGTAATTGAATCTTGGCAAGTTATTTCTCTTACAGAGAATACAAATTAGAGGCATGGTCTATTACTAAGATTTCAGTCTTAAACTTGCTGAGGTTCCAAAAGTATTCCTTAATCTTATCTAAAGAATGTTTAAAAAGAGAAGTGAAAATGAAATCCACTTCTTTGGCTGCCACCCAAGACAAGTTATTCAGTAGAAAGCACAGGTACTCCTGGCGTTACTGCTCTCGTCTACTATCTCTCCATTGACAGAGGTGTGCAAAAACATCATCCTCTGCAATATTAGTGAGATTAAACAAATTTGTGTCCCTTAAAAGAAGAATTTATTTAGAATCCTAGAGTAATTTGCATAGGAAGGGACCCTTGGAGGCCTCTAGTCCAACCCCCCTGCTCAAACCAGGACCAGCTTAGATAAGATTAGCCCTGTCCCATTTAGATTTAAATACCTCCAAAGATGGAGGACTCAGCTTCTCTGTGCCCCTGGTCCAGTGTTTGACTGCCTTAATGGTAACATTTTTTTTCTTTATATTTAATTGGAATTTCCCTTGCTCAGCTTGTGCCTATTGCCTCTTTTTCTATCCTTGTACATTTACTCTGTCTTTTCTACGCTCTTCCATCAGACTGTTGCAAACAGCAGTAAGGGCCCTTTTCACCTTTCTCTTCTGCAGGCTGAACAGCTCTCTCAGCCTCTCCTCCTACATTTTGTATCTGTCTTGTACAAGGGAGCCCTGGACTGGACCCAGCACTGTAGAAGGGGTCTTAGCAGTACTCAAAGGAAGGRAAGGATCCCTTCCCTTACCCTGCTGGCCGCACTCCAGATCATGCAGCCTGGGATGCAGTCATCATTCTTTGGCAAAGGGGCACACTGCAGACTCCTGTAACTTGCTGTCCATCAGGACCCATGCCTTTTCTTTGCAAAGCTGCTTTCTAGGCAATCACCCTCAGCATGTCCTGATACAGGGATTTATTCCCTCTCAGGAGCAGGTCTGTGCATTTGCTTTCATTGAACTTGCTGAATTTCCCACCAGCCCATCTATCCAGCCTGTCAGAGTCACTCTGAATAGCAGCCAGGTCCTCAAACGTATCAGCCACTCCCCTAAAGGAAACTGAATTATCTCACATTTACAATAATCTGGAAAAGAAGAATGGGATGGGAACCACAATTCAGAAAACRTGCAATAACTTGATCATTACCTGAGCCCTGGCAGAGGACTAGCTCCCTCAAAGCTCCTGCAGGTTCCAGTGAGTAAAATGCTGCCCCCTACCTTGGATTTAGGATTAGCTTTGTGCACAGTGCATTCAAACAACCTCACCTTTTAATTATAAAGTCAGGAATTATCTCAGAAAGGCTTCCACAGCTAAAGCAGAAGTTGCAGATTTTGTGTCAGATGAGACAAACTCCCCCATCACGTTTGATAGGCACTCAGCCAGAGTCAATGAGTTTGTGAAGTCTCCTAGCCTGCCAGAACTTCATGACTTAGCTATAGCAACACAACCAGGGGGTATTAAAGATGGGCCCACACRTGGAGGCAGTGCTGAATCTCGACTGATCTCCACTCTGTGTTGTCTTAATTTTCATTTCATTCATATCCAATCTCTACTAGATATTTTTTAATGGCATCAACAGTGCCAGTCAATAGAGATAAAGCACAAAGCTTTGGGACACAGTGAAGCCACAACATGTATTTCCTCACCAAGCTTCTTAGCAGTTCCTCAAGGCAGTCAAATAGAAGAGAGAGAAAAAAAAATCCTGTAGTTGTTCATAGAAGTTAAACACAGCTAGCTACTGGAACTGTTGTAAAATCCCTAAACTTCAGTGACGGCACTATTCACAGCAGAAGTTCCCTAATCCAGCAAACTAGAGAAAGGCACTTTTCCTGTATTTCAATTATTTTTGTAATCACTGTTACTGTTCTGTAAGTAGCAGTACTGGTATCATGCTTAATGCCATATGTGAACACAACAAAAAGCACCTGCTCCAAAGAGCTCGAGGTTAGGGGCTCTGAGATGTCCTGCTGATAACTCCTCTAAAATACTGAACACTCCCAATTTCTATAGATTCAACAAGATGTTGAGGATCCAGGAGTGAGCACAAGCTCATGGTACTCAATTCTTAATTAGTTATTTCCAGCATATTAAACAATAACAATAGTGATAGAAATTTTATATTTCAAGAAGATTTGGTGGAATTTTCTTCCCTTTCCCCAGCAAACTACCCTGATCCAAGGGGCAAGACAGTCAAATGACAGTCCTGCACATGGGGCCTGTTTAGGGTTTCCTATCATTTGATTCTCCAGAATCAAAAAGGGTATTTTCTGCTCCTTCCACAGTTACATTTGAATAACTTAAGAGGGATATGAAAAATCATATATGAAAAATGCTTTATTTTTATTTTTCTGATGAATATTCACAAAAGGAGCAGTTCTGCAACATAAATGTGTCTTTTTAGGGTATCAGAGATGCTCCTACAAGACTGGGAGATGTGACGCAGGACTTCCAGGAGACTGTGCTCATCTGGAGCAGCAGCAGAAGCCTTTGAGATATGCACTAGACTGTCTAAAACAGCAATTAATCACTCTCAAAACACCTTCCTTAAATTTGTGAGGTCTGCAGATTTCTTTTTGAGGTAATCCAGAGATTTTATTGGCAAAGTGCTCAGATAATTTGTACATGACCAACATATAGCTAAGTCCCTCTCCCACCACTCCCAGAAGAAGAATGGGAGGCTTTGGTCATTTCTGCAAGATTTCTCAATTAAATGAGTAATATTACAATTGCTGCATGACATATGCACAAATATTTCCATCCAGGAAATCCTCTGAGATGATGAAATCCTAGCTTGAAATATGGGAACTCTAAAATGGCTGTAATAGTGGCATAGCACAATGCACACATGGCATTCATTTATACAGATAAAGGCAGGAAAAGACAAAAATATACACTTCCTAATGATCCCATTCAGGCCCCTTTACATCATCAGAAATCTTCTATCAACTTTGATAAACTTTGGGTCTTACCTTCATTACTCACACTCTGCCATCAGGTGGGATTAGTTAGTAGCAATGTTCTTCCAATACTCTTGCTATTTTGGGCAGTTTTCTCAGGCAAAATGTCGTTCATGATTTCATACAGCCTTTCTTTCACTCAACCCAGCTGCCTCAACCAGATAAACAGTATTATACAAATTTTAACAGTAAAAGCTAGAATATAGAGGCTCATTTTCCTTACGCTCCATTAGAAATGTGTGCGCCATTTAAAAGTATTTATATATATATGTGTGTGTGTGTGTGTGTGTGTATACACACACGCACGCACAGACTTATTAATGGCTAATGGAAAGCATATTTGAAGCCTATAGGTGAAAGACAAATTCCTTGAGTCTTCAAGGATGGAAATGGGAGCAAATGTATTTAAAAGATTTCAACAGTCAGGGTTCTTCACTCTAAATAGCCTCAGAATTATCTGGCAGAGCCAGACAGCTTTAAGCTCGAAGGCGTTAATATTTAAAAGATCTCTTTGCTATAAAACTGTCTTCCAATTTGTAATAATAAATTCTCCATTTGGGAAGCAAACATTTACAGCACTAAGCGAGCATACCAGATGGTTTACRTGCCTTCTTTCTCTTCAACTTCTTCATAGCATCTCTCTATCACCACTGGTCTCTTCTAAGGTAGGTGTTTGGTCAGAGATGTCATTCTTCATCTACAAAATGAGACCTCGGGGGGCAGGTTAGGTACTATCTCAGGCAACGGCTTTCATGGCCAAAAAGAGCAAGAAGAGTTTGTATCCAGTCATTAAAAAATATACAGATAGGAAGCAGTTTTGGACGGGAGGAAGAGTRGATGCTTGTTTTGAGCAGAAATCAAGTTAACAATGCAAAGCAGATACCACCAATAATCTCAGGCTCAAAACAGGTTCTGAGTGTCAGCCTGATTACTAAATATTTTAAGGCGCTTCCAGCATTTGCAGTATTGCAACTAAGATGTTGTCCACTTTACTTCTAAAATATTGCTCTCCTGTTAGGGAAAGAAACCACGTGCCTGTGAATGTATGCCCGTTTAATGCTCCCTTGTGGAAGTAAGAGTGCTACAGAAAAACAACAGGTTTGTTAAGAATTGTCTCGAGACTCTACAGAATGCAACAGAAAGTAAAAACTTTGCAATGGACTTTCTAAGTATCCTAAAGATTTTAATTGTTACTGCAGAATTTCATGGAATTTGACAGACAAACAGAATGAATGTCAAACTCCATCCAGTTCAAAAGGTTGCTGCATAATTTTAACGGATGCTTTGGTTCCATCCTATTAACTTCTGGAAGTACTTTTCCACAGGCCTCTTCCCCCCCCCCYTTTTTTTAATAGCTTGGCCTGCAAACCATGAGCACTCATGCTGGGTTAGTGAATACAAAAAACAGCAAAAATACCTGCACTTGAAGCTCATTACAGCTATGCAAAGTTATCCAGCAGCAAACACTGCTGCTGCTAAAACTACACAGGCATTACAGTGTACATTCACTACATTTGGTTTATCTTTACAATAAAGTCCCCCTATAAATCCACAATTTGCTTTTGAGAAACATCAGATCATCTTCAAGAACCACTGCTATGAAAACAGGGCCAGTCATTAATCACTCAGTCAACAGAAGAGCCTCCACTTATGTATTCTTTGACCTCAGCTAGTGCTGATCTGCATTTCCTAAGGCCATCTGTACTCCTCCATCAATCTCCATTTCACAAAACATCTAGCCATGCAAAAAAAGAAAAGAGTACAACCCTACAAGACTAAACTGCAAATTAGTTTCTTTTTTTTAAAATCATGGAGACTAATGTATTTGGTTGAGAAATATAGACAAAAAACAATGATGGCCTGTGTTCTCCCACTGCTTCTCACTCAGTGGTGGAAGAAGGAACAGGGGAAAGAGCTGCAATATTTAAAAGAGGCAACAGTATTTTCACTGATAACAATGAGCTAAACATTAACATTAAAAATGAATCTGAAAGATATTTGAGGACCTAAAGTGTGGGATCATCACTCTTCCAAGCAAGATCATCAGCTTCTTTTTACCCTTGGGTTCAACGGCACAGAACCAGGCAGACAAACCCCAAGCTGAGCACTCTGCAGGGAGCAGGCTGCCCGAGAAGATGATGCTTCTTACTGTCCCAGGTCAACGTCAGCACTCTGAACTACAGTGCCCAAAACGTAGCGTGCTAGTGGAAACCTCTGAAGACCTCGTTAAACAACAAATTGGACAGCGCGTAATAACGAGAACTGCTCCCACCACAGCAACTACGCCTATTCCAGCATTACTTAGTTACTGTTTTTTTCTAATCTACTTAAAAATTGCTAAATAAATGCCAAGAATGTCTGAGTTTGGGGAACAACTGGTAACTGCATTGGACTTCTGCATTTCCCAAATCTCAGCTGGTGGCTAGTTTATTTATTATTTTGCCATTTGTTAATTTGGATCAATCCCTATTTCAAAAAAAAAAAAAAAAAAAAGAAAAGAAAGAAAAAAAAGCAGCACGCTCTCTTTAACGTCTGAATTTAGCTTTAGATCCTAATCCTTGTGCTCTCCACATCCCTCTTGTATACCAGGCACACGTATCAAACCGGACCTCACTTGTGCAGTTGGGAAATCTCCCTTGTCCTTCTATTTTTGCTTTGCAAAATGAGCCTGCAAACAAGGCTGGGGCTGGTACGCCGGGAAGCGGGGCTGCTCTCACAGTTACCACGTTTGGTCAGCCCCGCCGAGGACGTCCGCCCGGCAGAAGCACTGCAGAGTCAAGCGGTGCTGCGCGCTGCCCTGCCGCAGCTTCCTCGCCGCACCTTTCGCAACGGCAACGTGCCCACGCACGCAGCTACACGAACCTTGCTGCTCGCACGKACACCAGACCTGTCGAGTTTCGCAAACGGAGCACGAAACTCGCCTTTGTTCCCACTTCAYGCTCCCACCCCTGCCCACGCCAGGGTCTCCCTACCACCAATTTGCAATACGGCGCAGTAATCTCTCCCCCTTCCTTTTTTTTCCCCCTCCTGTGCCAGTCAGATCCAGATAGTTTGTGGCTCACGTTTCACATCAACTGTGACATCTGCTGTGCAGAGTTTTAAAAAAAAAAAGGAGGAAAGCTGTAGTCCATCACTGTCACACGACTCAGTGTGCTAGATGCAGGCTGCCGCACAAACTGATGCACGGGGTTTGAGCACCGGCAGGGGGGAGCTTGTGAGCCTCAGGACGGACGGAGGCTGGCTTCTCTTTGCTGTCGCTGCCCTCATTCATTTGCTGTAGCTAAAACCATTGCAGGGGAACCAGGAGCCATAGCGGAATCAAAATACACTATATATTCAGGGAACCAAAACACTTCAGGCCAGACTGAATAGTGAATTCACAGTGTCTAGTAAAAATAAACAAGCAAACCTAGAAAGCTGTTAAAAGAAAGTTGCAAATGATTTAGTACACCTCCTAGTGACAACAGATGTGCTCTTGCCAATAAAAAGCAAGCAAGTAAGCAACGAGGCTGTGTGATTTCCTTTACTATGCATCAGACACCTGTTGAGAAACTAGCAGGGAGTCAGGACATGAAATAATAATAATAATTGAATAATAATTTTTTTTAAAGGAAACCAGATGCTCCTCCAAAGGCCATGTTTCAAAGTCTTCCATCATCCTGGAAAGCTTCTGAAACAGAAGTGAAATCTGCATATTTTGCTGTAAAGGTTATTCAAAACTGTCCCTGAGCAAGAGTTCCCAAAGAAATCAAGGTCACATTTCAGTTTGGCCAAAGTATAGATGACAGGCACATCATAGCAAGAAAGGACAAGATGCCCTGAAGAAATAGAGGCTGCTAAGCTGTACCTGAAAAAGGCCAGTACACAGCAGACTAACAGAATTATCAAATACCACCTTGCCTTAAGAAACAAGCCTGAGCGCTGCTGATTCACAAATGATACTACTGACAGGTACCAGCTGTGCTCGTTCTTCTAGAGGCAGAACTAAACCAGAATTGCACTGTGGGGTGTGGGAAAGATGAAGAAAAATTTTATTAGGTTTTTATCTAGTCTTGTTCAATCAACAAAGCTGAAAGTCTAGCAGAATTAAAATATAATTTTTTTATATATAAAACTTATCAACTCATGTTCCAAGCGAAATTCCCATATTGTTAACTTGCAGAAACCAATGTATTTTATATATATACATATATATGTATTTTTTTCCAGCAGCAAAGCAGAATTGGTTAAGATTTTTCATATGATCTGTGAAAATCATGAAGTCATTAGTTCCCTCTTGCAGGAATGCTTTAGCATACTGGCACAGCTGCTTTGCAAAATTTGATAGAACATTTCAGAGTTGGTCAAGCTGCTGGTGCCTTGACACTTCCCTGACTTGTCTCTGTAATCTCAGTTTCATCTGCTTTAAACTGCTGGTGTTTGAACAGCAGCTAATCAACAGCAGCTTGGTTTGGGCTTTCCAGGCATAATTTTGCATACAGACTCTCTCACTAGCAACATTTTCTGAAACACAGGAACTGTAGTCCCTGAGCCTAGTACTGACCAAACTCCTCTAGAGCTCCAACAACCAGGAAACACAAAACAGCAAGTCTTTCCGTTAACACAAACAGGCCACTGGTTGCTGGCCCCCATTCAAAAACCCTCTGACAGACTTTCCTGAAAAACAYTGGAGATGACAAAGCACACTGCTACCATAACGTGCTACACATTGACCACCTAATGGAATAYGTATTTCAGGTAAATTCATTGTGACAGCTAGTTGTTTCATCTTTACCTCCTGTGAGACTATAATTCTTTGAGATTTGTCAAAAGTTTCTGTGTAAGCATCAGAGGACAAACCAACACAGACAATATCATAGTGGGCACCTAATAAAGATCACCTGATCAAGAAGAGAAAGTAGCTGAAGACTTCTTTGGTAGCTGAAAGCCTCTGGATCAGAAACACCAGCACCCCCTGGGCACTTAAACCACCCTGATACCTGCTGGAAGCACAATAAGGTTGGATGCAATCATTTTAGGAATTTATAGAGGGTACGAATGACACTCTCAACACAGGCTGTTGATGAACCAACCAGGTGAGGTGCTCCGCTGGACCTGAAAGAACTGGTCAAAGATGCAAAGGGCAGCCTTGCCTTGCCTGCAGAGACCAAACTGTGAAGTTTAAGGTCCCTGAATGCCCATGCAGCAAACAAGCCCGACTGCATCTGTGCTGTATCAACAAAAGTGCAGCCAGCAGGTCAAGAGAAGGGATTCTTTCCTATTTGATACCTTTAAGGCATTTGCATCCAGTTTTGACTCCCCAGTACAAAGAATATATTGACATAGATCGTCGGAGGGCTACAGCATAGGACGCACAATGAGAGGCTGAGAGAGCCAAGCTTATTCAGCTTGGAAAAAGATGATAGGTGATTTATTGCTGCCTATAACTACCTAATGACAGCACGCAGAGAATATGGAGCTAGACTCTCCTCAGACGTGCACAGAAATAAAACAAGAGGCAACAAGCACAAGCTACAACACAGGAAATTCAGTTAGATGCAAGGAAAAACTTTTTCACCTTGAGGGTGGTCAAATATTGAGAAAAAGGCCCAAGGAGATTGTGCAATCTCTTACCTCTGGAGATACCCAAAATTCAGCTGGACAAGCTGRTTGAAACTCAATATAATTGGCCATCACTTGAACCAAGATGTGGATCACAGACCTCCAAATAACCCTTCCTAGTTAAATTATTCTATGAAACCATGATCCAGAGGAGCGATCGAGTCAAGTAAAATTACAACCCTGAACTTGAACAACAGTTGAACTGAGGAATGTGAAGAGCAACAAGGGTCTCTGTAAGCACATCAGCAGCAAAAGGAAGGCTACAGAAAATGTAAACCCACTGGCTCGATGAGGCAAGGGACCTAGCACTAAAATACATAAAAAAAGGCTAAGGTACTCAGTGTCTTTCCTTGGTTTTCACTGGTCAGGTCTGGCCTCTGGCTTCCCAGGTTCTTGAGCCTGGAGGCAGAGTCTGTGGAAACACAGCACTACCCAGTGCATAAGATACCCTTGGGGGGGTACTTAAACCACTCAAACATATCCTTGGAACTAGACAAAAATGTAGGCCTGGGTGCTAAGGGAGCTGGCAGATGTCATTGCAAGGCTATCATCCATCTTCTTTGAAAGACATGCCTGCTGTCTGGGGAAAAGGTAAATATCTTATCTGGATACTATTCTGTGACAAGAAGCAATGTACCCAAGTCACAAGATGGGAAATTCCAATTAGTTATTGGGTTGGAGCGGGATCATTCACCATGGGGGCACTTGAACACTGCAACCAGGGCCCAGAGAAACAGCAGTGAAATCTGTCCCTGACAATCAAAATCCAACACCTGCTTTAAGCAGGAAAGGTTGGACTAGACAAACTCAAGTCCCTTATCCTATGACTATGAAACATGATACACAACTTGTAATGTACCCATAAGCAAATAACATTGGTCAGCACCCAGTCATTGTGCTTCCATTGCATCTGCTCTACTACAATGATTTTTGATATCATCTTTGTTTTCTACCACATGCATGGTAGTAGTGCTCACATAAGGTGACCACTGCTTGTCATCTGCGTTCAGATGTGTACAGAATCTGCAGGGACCAGGAATGGATTGCCTGCAACTAATTCAGAAGTGCCTTTTTCTTAAAAGATGAATTATGCAAAAACAAGTCAGTTAAATTCAGTTTTCTCCCCTTTGAAGGGGCTAAACAGCTAGCTCTGATGTGAAGTTTGTTGGTAACTTTAATGGATCTCCTAACTTTATCTGGCCTTACATGTCATGAAATATGGAATGCCATAAAATATAGAAGTGATTAGTGATAGGGCTTCACTTCTGGGTCTGAGGCTCTGCAAAGATGTTAAATGGTTTTGTTCCTGGCTATCACCTAAAACTCCAGCACTAAATTGCAAAGAGCTCAGCATAAACATGAACATATAAATAACTTATTACTGATTATAAAATGATTTAGGGTAGCTATGTATGTGTAATCTGAACTCAGCCAAAATTAATGCTTTTTAGTGATTGGCAACAGCTTCTGTGCAGAATATAAAACAATAAAAAAGTTTCCTACTCAGCAACATCTTGTTTACTCATCCTCTTTTCTCCTTCAAAAGCTCATACTCTGCACCATCTGTTTTAATCCCTTACTGACAACATTGCACCTGATGCTTGAAYATGAATCTCAGAGCACTTCAACTCTTTGTTTTTGTTTAATGTCATATCAAACTTCTCATTTTCGTACATCCAGAAACAGGTGGCCTRCTGTAGAATGGTGACTGCAGAGGGCAGTGGCAAGAGAGATCTTCCATGAGGCACAGGGCAAGGTATCATTGTTTCAGAGGAGCAGTTTTTTCTGCAACACTCAGCTCTTTAAATAAATTTACCTAATCTGAGCAGCAGCTTTTCCCAGCTCACATGTATGATGGCAGCTAGCTACAGCACTGAATTTTGCCTGTAGAAACTACCTGAAATATTCCCAACAGCTTAAGGAACACAAAACCAAACAGACCCATGGCAAATTGATTCAAGCACGTCACTATACAAAACAAGTGAGGCCACAGTCAGATCTTTAATAAAAGCACTTTGAGACGCTGATAGAGAAGATACTGCACAAATGAYAACTTAGAAAAATCAAGTTGGGCTAGAAGCATGTTGCTGGTGTTTTCAGAGAATCAAACAAGACCCCAACACCTAACCATCCCCTCAGTGGTTTCCTCAGCCATTCACAATACACTAGATGGTTAAGAAAAAAATCATAAAGCATCCCTTTCAGAACTGCAATGGAACCAGCACAGAAGGCTTTGTTTTGRTTGAAACTGCTGGACTAGGCAACCCAGAAAAAACTCCCACTTTAGTCTCTGAAGAGATTAAATTGATTCCACAGGAAGAGCAAGCAACCTGCAGGTGCTGTGCTACTTCCTCAGCTTCACAATATACATCCCAGCCATGGCTCCTTTGTGGAGAGAAGCCTGGCATTGACAGCCTAATAAAAAGATTCACCTAGTTTGAATAAGCTATTGCAGACAGGATCTCYCTGTAGAGACGGTTCCTTGCCTGTTCAAATAGGCTGTCAGACATGTTTGACACAACCAGGTATTTTGATTTAGAACTCTGTCTGCTCTCCCCATTGAAGAGCAGTGAAATTCAGTAAGAGGGTGTAGGGGATGCATTCACCATGACATTAGCTAAGTAACCAATTCCAAGAGTCAGTGATCCCTTCTTACTAGGAAAATAAACCCYGAAACTTTCTTGGTGAAGTGATCAGTTCTGCAGCACTGAGAGGAGGATGGAGAAGGACTTGTTCCCAGAATCCCAGCATACACAGAAGAGCTTTGGAAGGTTGTATCTCTGCATGTTTTCTTTGGAYAGTGCCACCTGCTCAGTATCTGTAGTGGTCTGGCTTGAATGGCCCATCTCTTGATAAGCCTAGGTATTTGGCCTGCTTCTCACTCAACTTTGTCAGCTTCACACAYAGTTTATCCAGATGAGCAGCAGCCACAGCTTCATCCAGCTGAAAAACAAAGCATTGAGACAAGAATATTAGCAGAATGAAGTTCTATCATTCAGGAAAGTCATAGTCAACAGTGGTAGTGGAGCATCTGAACATCATTAACAGCCCTAGGAAGAATTTAACTGGTTGACACAGGAAGAGCAATAAGCAGGCTCTTTTCCTGCCAGCATCACCTGTCTGAGACCGTAAGTATCAAACTGCATTCAGATGAAAAAGCCTCATGCTTTTCAGGGAGTCAAATCAAGCACAGGCTTATTAATGTTCATATCAATCTCATTCATATATTCACATCCATTGACAAATAAAGAACAGAAACCAAACTACTCAGAGATAAGAATATCCAATTTGGTAAAGCCTCAGAATAAAAAAAMCACCTCAAACTAGACTATCGTAAGATTTTAGAGAAGTTCTAATACTGATAGAAAATAATTAAATTTAGTTTTCAGATATCCCATCTTGAGGGTACACATGTTAAGAAAACTTACTGAAGAATCACCAATTCAATAAGAAACCTAGAATCTAAGCATGCCTTCATGAAGAACAAAACCCAGGTAAGCAATGGGAAATACTATATCAGCATATTTATACCTCACTTTTKCTGAGCATAATGGGCTTTTCTTTATCCCAGAGGTGTCAGACAATACCCATTTACTAACTACAGGGATTGAAAGGCACATAAAGTTACAAGACAGTTAAGAACCACAAGAGAGAGGTACAAGAGTCAAAGACAGTAACAGGGGAAACTGTAGTTGCTACATCAGAAGGCAAGGAAGAGCTGTAAGAGACAAAGGTGGAAAGGACAGCACTAAAAAGGGATCGGTGCTGTCAAGTTACATATCACAAAGATGAGCTTTAACTCACTTAATTACTGAAACATACTAAGGAAATTGCTAAGGAAACAGATACGAGTCTAAATTTTCAGSAGCACAGGAAAAAAATGGTGATACCCCCTCCATACTAATCAAACAGATGCAAAAGGTTGCTCAAAGAACAATAAATCAACTACACAATCAAAGGCCAGATCTTTAACCTGTGTGAACCAGCATCTCCTAAATGATTGTGTCTAGTTCTAGATYTCCCACTCAAAGGGAATGTAGTAACAAGCAGCCACTCTAAAATAATTCTACTTCAACGAACCAGCTAATAAGATGAAAATTTACGTTTATACAGAATGCAGTTCACTGGGGCTCTACCAGCTTACAGTAACATTGAACTGCTAAARTCTATTCAGAACCAGCATGCCCAAAGATGCACAAGACAAATGACTACAAAACAAAGATCAAGTGGTCAAAGAACACTGCAGCGAACCACAAAAGCTACAGAATGCTACATAAGAGTCAGAGGGGGRAAAAAAAGGGCAAGAACCAGCAGTTAGTAAAACAAAAACCTAACTGGGAAGACAGGATTTAGAAGAGAAACAAGTATTTAAGCTTGGCAGATCCYGCCAGGAAAAAAAAGAGGGGGAATAAAAATTGAATGCACATCTGGCTGACTGGTGCACTTCCAGCAATTGTAAGACATGTTATCCCCACAACTCCAAAAGAAGTTGTTGGTGAGTCAGGTAAGCTGATATTCTTACCTAATGCACACAAATTCAGACAGCTGAGCATAAAGGATATGTTCGTTACCAAGAATACAATAGTTTCAGATACAATAGATTTCTGGGGGAAAACCATCCTGCATTTTCTTTGATTACTAGAATACCGTTTTGACAATTAGCTATGACAAACAAGTACACATTATAGAATGCAGGGTACTTGGTAGTTCTGAAATTTTACATTTGAACCTCAGAACTACTACACAGAATAGGCAACATTAGCCAAAAAAATTATCAAAGAAAGCTATTCCACTCATCTTCCCTTGGTTCTGACATGAAGACAGCTTTATTCTTTGAAATCTTCTATGAAGTACTGTGAGTAAAGAGCAGCATTTTGCCACAATGTGTGTTCCTAAATAGATCACTGCCATATGCTAAACAAACAAATGCAATTAARTTTAAGTCACTGACTTGGGCATTATTTCTCATTTTCAGTTCAAGTACGACTACTAAAAAATTGTTATTTAGAAATTTCCTTAACAACATTGGACTATCTTTCTCAAGAGGATTGATGATAAAACATTTCTTCTGATGAGGATGATCAACAAGCTCTGTGACACAATCAATTCATACATTAGATCTCTGGTATGCTTCTCTTGATCATTAATGGATGGTTTTGRAAGCTTAGAAGTCTCTCAGCAAACAGTTCATAAACAAGCCCAAACATACATACTCTGTTTCCCAAATGAAAAGCATTTTCACATTTAATGTCACACCTGGTTGCATTTCAAAGGCAGTGGGATTTAACTCCAGCATCTTTTTCAGTGTCTATCAAATTCTCAGGCTTGTTTTGGAAAATTAAAAACAGATTATTTTTATAAAAGGAATTTTAGAGTTATGACATGATCCAGATTTCTCCAAGAACAAAGAATCCACAGTTAAGTTTAAAGGAAAACCCAATGGGAACGTGTCATGTATATTTTGTGAAGCTATTAGGACCAGATTGTGATAAGCTCTGCTCAGGTGCAAATGGGCCCCAGACACTCAACCACAGTAAGAGGGAAAGACTTCTAGTTTCATTCCAGCTTTAACCCTGCCTCACCAGGCTGCTGCTGGATGGGCATGTGAAAGCTTGTTGTGAATGCTGACTTTCAGCAGAAGAGAAAAAGTTAGAGCTCCCTGACCATCCTGAGGCAGCATAGCGCTTCTCAGCACCTCAGGGTAAAGCCCTTAGGTTAAGTCARAAAGGGGATTGAACATTCCTACTGCATGTGACAGAAGTCCCAATTCTGTACAATACACTAGCCACAAGAACCAACCAACTACAGACTCAAAAGGCTCAGCATGACTAAAGTCAAGCATTCACTGAGGGATAGAAGCTCCCTGAGACACACACTGAATTCAAACACAGATAAAACTGAGTTTCCTTATCCCATCTGAACTTGGTTTACTTAACTCACCTTCTTTGGAAGGAAATGGACTCCAACAGAGTATTTATCACTATTGGTCCACAGTTCAATCTGTGCCAACACCTGGTTGGTGAAGGAATTACTCATAACGAAGCTAGGGTGACCCATGGCACAGCCCAAGTTGACAAGTCTGCCTTCTGCTAGCAGTATAATGTGACGACCATTCCTCAGTGTGTATCGATCCACCTGAGTGGAAAACAAAACAAAACCAGTCAGAGCTGAGGTTACAGACGTTAACTCATGCAAAACTTTGTAAACCTCTCCATGTCAATAATCCAGCAGTAGGCTCACAACATGGACTTAAATTGTAACTGAGAGATACCTCACTCAATTCCCAGTGTCTATCAACTCTAACTGTTCCGGATTTCATATAACATGCATCTTAGCATATGCTTCTTGTTTAACCACTTACCCAGCTCTAGTTTTTCTGCACACATGTCATCTCAGAGAGCTGCAATGGAGAACATGCTGCCAACAGTAAYCCACATGCATAGTTTCAAGAACTGGTGTAGATAGACAGCAGAAGAAACAGAACACACCACATGTAACAGTATTTGCATCTAATATAGGGGCCACAGCCAGAGTCCATAGTTTACTGAAATTACTCCCCTGTTACTCCTGCTGCTACAGTAAGGCCATTACTTTACAGTCAAAGCATGCACAGTTCAGCTGTTATGTACAGCAGCCCACACCKGGGTGGTATGTCTGCAAGCTCTCTGGCACTGTTTTAAGAACCTGGTCCTGAAGAGTCTTACAGTTTGACAGCTCACCACCTAGGATGAGCCCAGGTCCTGCTGAGGGAAATAAAAAAAATCAAAAGACTAAATAGACCAAAAGACTAAGCAGGCTCTCTCCACCTGTCCAGTGAACACCCGTAGCTGTAAAGAATAACACTGTCCTAGATTCTGGTGAACTTCCTTTGCTCTCAGAGCCAAACTATCAGTCCTCCATCCTGAACAATCTCCAAGCTATGCTAGAGAAACAGGACTGCACACAGGACCAAATCTCATACAGGGTCAGATGACTGGGGTTAAGCTATATAAGCAAGTCTCAAACAATTCAGGAGATTGTTTCAGTTAATATGTTCCTCAACTATCTGGGTCAGGGACTAGGGAGAGTCTTCTCTTCACTGCCTTCATACCTGTAGGAGGTTAGAATATTAAAATTTAGAACTAAGTGTCAATATTGCCCAAAGAACACAGGAATATTCAGTATTCACTAGTATTCRTTGTTTATCTGTCATACCAAGCAGTTAGGAATGGATTAAATCTCTGAAAAGACCRAAGATCAACCTTGACAAGGTTAATCATATTTTAGACAAATTCATTTATCTTGTTTTCATAGCACAAGTATTGTGAATGACTTAAGCTTCCTCCTCACACTATTTATACTTTTAGTCTCAAATAGAGAAAATACCACTTTTGACTTTGTTCTTAAAGCTTTGGCCTGTAGGTTAGGTTAAAAGCCACAAAGAATCTACAGTCTTAATTGCAAACAATACCTTCTGCAAAAACATCTCTATCCAGGTTCTTGGTTTCCTTACTGCATGTCTACTACAATTTTTTTTTTTTTTTTTTTTTTTTTTAAGAAAGCAGTTCAAAGGGTATTAAACCTTTAGAGAAGGTGTGCCATTGCATACCTTCCCTACCTGCCTTCCCCTGCTATGCTTCAATCCCAGCGCTATTTCTGGGATTTGTGTGCCAGATTCCTGTTTTCCCTTCCCCCTCCTCCCCCCGCATGACTTATACAGAGAATAACCACCTCAAACAGAAGCCCTAAACAAAATTCTTAATTTCTCCCTTTCCAAGAGTAGGGCAGCCAGATAAGATTAGTAAGAATTATCCACTGGACAGTTGCAGCATTTCTTACAGATGGTGACTCTTCCATACGGACACCACTGACTGTGCTGAGTCCACCCAAAAACTACAGCATGCAATATCAGAGAATGATGGGAAGAAGTAACGAAACCAAGAAGGAAGGAGTCATAAGCAGAAAAATCTTAAAGAACCTTGAGAAAGCTATGAGCACAAGCTGTAGAGAAGCTGCCTCGTCCAACAAAACTGGATACAGCCATATTACTCTAAACCAACTAGACAGTCCTCCCAAATGAACGATGAATGGCAGCGTTCACAAGTCAGTCTCAAGAAATTGGAGCCTTACTGGGGAGAGGCCTGCAAGTTCATACTCATCATGTTGTTCCTTGTGCATCTTCAATTCAGGCAAAAAACACAATCTTATTCAGACTTAGCAAAACTGTTAGAATAGCATTCCATGATGGATGGCAGAATACATGCTAGTATCAGTAAAAGCAAATCTAAGTTTATTTAATGCAGGATACTCTCAGAAAAAGCAAGGAAATTTCAAGTTATTAAAACACTGAGAATTTGTCACATTAAGTACTCAAATCACCTAATTTTCTTGCAAAAATGTCTCTTTCTAGATGTACAGAAGAATATACAATTCCAAGTTRAATACATTTTTAATAGTAAACATTGTATTTACAGATTAATATGGTTATAAGGTATTACATTTAAGGGCTACTGTTCTGAGGTCTGAATTGGGTGGCTTAGATGTCAAGATATCACACACACATACTGACACAACTTACACCTGGACAGCTACTGGCTTGTGCATGGAATCAAGAGCTTTGACAATTTGCTGGGCTAACCCAGCCTCAATGCACAAGGTAATGCAGAAAAATGCAAAATGTCTTTCCACAGAGAGAAATATGAAATAGTAGTAACGGCAGCAGAGGCATAAGTCAGTACTGGGAAAGCAAGCCACATCCATAGGTGGATAAGCAGGCTGATTTATAAACTCGGGAAATTGCTAGAGAAGTAGAATTCCAAGTGCTAAGTTTACTTCCAGACTTCTGCAAATGCCTCCTCACTTTCCTTATTTGCATTTGACTTACTCCAGACTGTTTTGCACTTCCTTTGTCACCCCCTCCACTCCTGAGGATATATCATGTATTTAACAGAACAAGAGCTCACAGACCTCACCCCAACTTTTCGTCTCTACAGTTCTGCTTGTGTTACAAGTCATTTTTTAATATCAGAATGCAGCTGAGTGGGACTTTACCCAGTGCAAACTTGTATTTAAAACAAGCTGCCAGCTTTTCAGGAATAAGCCTACTTTCAAAATATAGCCAAGTAACAGATGAGTCAGCATGATGCACACGCATCTGCCTTTCCCAGGTATTAGATGATTCTTATGCCATCTCATCACTTGTAAGTGGTGACCATATGGTGCTAAAAATTAGTGTTGGACGCTCTCACACAGTGAAGGGAAGGAAGCTGCAGATTACTTTGTGGGAGCTTAATTCTAAACCTAAAGTTAACCCATGTCCTGGAAGATGCAAAGAACTGCTGCAACTCTATTCAGTGCCATCTAATTTGTTTCAAGTGTGGACCATGGGCCRTTTCAGGCTGTGACACCAAGTTCTGCCTCCTAGTCCTCCTGCTTCTTCCACCCCCCCACGAAGCTTTGAAAGTRAGCATGAGATTAGTCCCACTCAACTATCCAGCCACCACAGGAATTAGGCTTGGTAAAGGCACACAGAAAATTAAAAGCTTTTACATAGTAGTACTTGCTCAAGAAACACCTGCTCAGCTACCTTGCCATACAAGGTAAAGTCTGTGAAGTTTTTAGGGACAAGAACTCTACACAGACACAAAATGGGRCCTAGGGCTGTATCATTAGCACAGTGTAGCTACATATASTATTAAAAACCTCCCCAAACTGAGYCCAACTTGAAATTCRAACTGGTCAACAGCTCTGATTCTGTAGAAGTCAAAACTCAAGTACTACTCCTGAGTTAGGGATCAGCTYATTAGTTTTGGCAGTATACGAGTCTACAGATCACCCTCACCTTAATGAAGCCTCCAACATGTCACAGGAATGACCATGGAAAATTTCCATCTAAGTACATCCTGTCTCCAGCAGTAGCCAGTAGGTATGTATGGAAGAGTACAAGAACAGTCCAAGTTTTCTTCCATTTTCTTCTTTTTCTTTTCCAAGTGCTATTCTATTTAGTTTTGAAATGTGAGCTACCCCAAAACAAGCAACTATCTGCAGCATCTCCTAAGATGAGAGTTGCAAAGTCAGCTCTGCACTAAGGTCATACGCAAGAATAGATTGGAACGTAGTCAGAATTTAGGCTCAACTGAATATGAAGCTATACACAACGTTCAGTGTCCCAGAAGCAAACGGGATATTGAAAAGAAACTGTTTACTAAGAGTGTGATGTGAGTGGTCAATAAGCCACAGAGGAGTGATAAAAATTGGACGGGTAGACTGAGATCTAAGACAGACATTTGGATGYGTTAAAAAAGCACCACACACCTGTCCCAGAATCCTGCTATCAACAAGCACGTTCCCTCTTCAAAAGCTAACTAGAAGCTGTTTTATGCCAAGTCAGATAGAGCTTTGTTTGCCTTAAGTGATATTTTCTCTCAATGCTGGTGCTACAAAACAGTTTAGTTTAGTTCTGTCTCTGTTTAAGAACACAGCTTAAAAGCTGAAATTTTTAGATCCTTACTTTCCTGGGTGGCTACAGCTGTGGCTTGTGGTAGGAACACTGTGGGAATGCAAGCAGAACAAGCATAGAACATCCCTCCTTTTCTGCCCATACAGACTTACGGTCTCCACAGATTTCTAAAGTGAAACCACCAAGTCTGGAAGAAAATTCTGAATTTTCTGAATTCTGAAGCTCCAAATAAGGTTTACTGAGGCTTACAGCTCCAAAAAAAAAAAAAAAAAGAAGCATGATTTTTTCTTCAAACCTTGACAGAATCTCAGAAGACATTATCTTGAGATTCATTCTAATACTGGCACTCTGTTAGGACTGAGATTTTTTTAGTGTAGGACAGCTACATTAGCAAGTAACTTCCTGTGAGGAAGTTTTGACCAAGGCAATCTACAGCCTCTGTTCTTAATTATTATACWGTCTGTAATGGCCTGTTCTGTATTCACTATCTAGCTGGCTTTCTAAAAATAAGTTTGGCATTGTTTTCAGCTGGTGGCTATCAAAGAAAGCACATTTCCATACCTTCCCTCCCACATCCCAAATATCAAGGCTGACTTCCTGTAAGGAATGAACATTATGCAATTAATTGTTTACATGACCACCACCAAGAAGGTAAACTCATGTTTGTCAAGGAAATAGGAACACGTAGACAAAGAGATGCATCCCTCCAAGCACCTCTTGCCATAGACCATGCTATACTCAGGGGCACTGGCAGGAACCAATTGTTTACTATCAATGCAATAAAATTATGCACAACTGGTTCTAGGTTAATCAGGGAACAGCAGATCACAACCTGCATTCTTATCAGCCTAGAGCTAGGCCAGCTTCCAAACAAACTGGAAAGAAATATCAGTATCAGAAGAGAAAACTCCATTTTTCTGYAGCAGAACCTTGACGAGCTCTTTCCAGCAGGAGAGCCCATGCACACGCTGTCTCACCTGCGGCTTAACATTCACAGCCTCTACTGCATTTTCATTCAGCCACTTTGCATCAACTTCCACATCAAAATGGCCAATATTACACACTATGGCATCATCCTTCATCTGCTCAAAGTGCCTGTAAAAAGAGTTTTAACAACAGTTAACGCACACATGAAAAAAAAAAACACAAACTCCCTTCCCCCCCATCTCTTTTCCAGCATCAGGAGGTGTGTTGATTCATAGCTCTGCTCAAGGAGAAATGAAGTCTTTGGGCTCACTGACTGCATTTGAGCTTCTCACCCATAAAATGYGTGTGGATGCAAAGACCAGTGAGAAAACTATTCAAGCTTTCAGAAAGGGGATCTTCGTAAGGATATAAGAGCATGAGGGAAAATATTTTTCCATTATGGAAAGTAAAACAATTTTTTTTTTGAATTGATCACAGCTAGAATACCTGCAGTTATTCTGTKCTTTCCTGCACAGAATGGAAGTTTACTCCATGCTTTTAAAGTTCCCASTAGTTTTAAATCTCTGGAGTCTAGTGGTCTTATGTCTTCCCACTTACTTTGACCTTCTACTCAACATGTATGATCACAATGGCAAAGACAGGAATGAGTGTGTAGAGTGGAGGGGCTATAAATTGAGATCTAAGAAGTGATAACAAAAAAACTGCAGGGTAGTTTATTGAGAACAGGCCACTTTCAATCTGCTATATATACACTCACAGATGGAATCACTTTCAACCTCTACCTACCCTCCTCTGCCTTCTGCTTGTATCTTCTGTCCTAACATAGAATTCAGTTCAAATGCTCTAGTTCTCCAGAACTATCTAACCCTCTACACCTTTTATTTCTCCAGTATTACATGCTGTAAGACAAGAACAATTGTAGCTCAGCAAYATCCAATAGAACTGAAAAACCAAAGTCTTGATTTCTCATTAAGTTAATGCTAAATGCAGATGTCCAGAAATGAGACCTATGTGCTAACACTCACCATACTGCTGACAACTTATGACTGTATAAAGTCTAACTGCCCAGGATTTTTTTTTCACTAAAGCAAGTGGATAGGCCATACCTGCCCTGAACAATGTCAGTGCATCCAGTGGTGGTAACAAAAATGTTGCCTTCTTTGCAGGCTTCCTCCATGGTTGTAACTTCATAGCCTGAAAAAGAGGAGAAAAAAAATATTTCCCTGTCCAACCACCAACACTTGTTCAAAACCTTACTAGAGTGTTATGAATAAAAGTCAAAAATCTGTCTCAGCATTTGATTTATAGAGGATAGCAGGGTACTGGGCATACTCTTGTCTCACTAAACGAGAAGGTAGCACCAAAAACATCTTTCTCCATCACCTAATTCCAATATGAAGATCCACACATGTAATGATTGTATGTTCGTATATATAACATATGGCACAGCTCTTAGCTTGGATTCAAGGGGTCAAGTCTGCAAACAAAAATGCACCAACAATACTTGCAGGTTCTCATTAGGTATGAGCATAAATGGAATAAATTGGTACTAACAAGCACTGCTACCGGAGGAATCCACAGAAGAGTGAGAACACAGCTTCCAAAGAATGGCTGGAGCACAGCTTCACATAGAAATTATGGCATTGCTCTACAATATCTGCTGTTTTACTGTGGAGATATTCTAGTGAAGTCTTAACCCAAACTAGAAGTCAGATTTGTCCAATCTGAAAGCAATCAAACTATTCAAAACCAAGTTTACAGCATCATGAAATGGTGTGCTTCTCTCACTGTATAATATCCTTGACTCAATTATATCCTTCATGGATTATTCTGAACTCCTCCTTGGAAGGCAGAGTTATAAGGCAAGAGTTCCTCACAAGCTGAGTTKAACTGTCAAAGTCACTTATACCTCCACAAGAGGACAGGGTTAAAATTCATTGAAATTGTCTTCAGAGTAACATTCAGTGCTCTGCACAGACACTCCCATATGAGATGCACTGAGTTCTGTATTTCCATTAGTTCTCACCTTCCATAGCTGCCTGTAGTGCATTGATGGGATCGATTTCAGTGATGATGACTCTAGCKCCAAAGCTCCGTAGGGCCTGGGCGCAGCCTTTGCCCACATCACCATAACCTGCCACCACTGCCACTTTTCCAGCAATCATGACATCTGTGGCACGTTTGATGCCATCAATGAGGGACTCTCGGCAACCATAAAGGTTATCAAATTTGCTCTGAGGAGAGAAAAAAAAAAAGCAACAACTTAGAAGAGATGAAAGTCATTCATAAGCAGAAGTCCCTTAGAGAACCAAAATGGATTTACACAAAAGCACTATGAACCAGGAGATGGACAGTCAGCTAAATAATTACAATGGGGGATGCAAAGAAAAGAACCAGATTTGATGGTTTTATTTATCTGTTTTTACTCTATGTAGTTATAACAGACACAGGCTTCAGTGCACCCCAGTGAGAAGCACTTCACAAGTGTGTTGTGATCACTGGCCAGAGCTTGGACTTGTTAAAAGTTTGCTACAGATAATCTGAATTCTTCAGCTTAAAGCACAAACAATTGTTGCATACAGAGGTAAGTCTGAGTTCCCTAAGCAAATGGTCACCAATTCTACCGCTATTCCACAAACTGAATCAAGTGCCACAGACAGCCAAAAAGCACAAGAACATCTGGCCAGTTAGTTAGCACAGGTTCACATCTGAGACACACACCCCACAGAAGCGACAAGCAGCAAGCTGTCTACACCAATCAGACTAGGAGCAAGGCACACTGCAGCCCATGAAGATCAAGGTTGTTTCTTCCTCTAGGACCAGTTATACTAATGCTGCAACACCTCACCACTGCCCAGCCCTAGAAAAAGTCAGTAACACTTCATGATACCATAAGCTGCAACCAAGAACCCCTGGATTTCATCTCCTAACGCACCATCTAACATCTCCCTAATTTATCAGCTTACCAGCAGCCAGACCTCCAAATCAAAACTCTCCTGCTAAGTCAGAAGTTCAGAGATCAAACAGTATTCCACCTGAACATCTTCCTTGATTTAGATACATATCTTGCTGTGCTGATTTTTGACACTTTACCATTTTCTCCCTAGATCCTCTGTTTTGGCCAGAAAGACGGGCTGGATAAACAGATTTGGTTACCCGAAATGTTACAGAAGCCAGAAACTGAAGAAACCTGGCTACCAAGGCCATGCTACGCTCTGCAAGGCAGGGGTGAAGAACTTGCCATCCACAGCAAAACTCTGGTCTCAAAGTCTACAGCTGTGCTTTCTGCAGCCTTAAAACATTAATTGCTCCTGCCATTATACAACAGAGGTAGAGCTCTGTCCACTAAAAGTAGCCTTAAGATTGCGTACTTAAATGCAAACAGCAGCATAAAGCTTTCAAAGGGAAACATCTTGCAGTTATGGCTGGTGTCATATAGCATGTATAGTAAGTGATGTTACATGAAAGAAACACATGGCAGTATTTAGATTTGGCTTTCAGTATCACAGCTTATGGCTGTAAAATTTTATTATAAAAAATGCAACAATGTCTGTGTGCAAAACATATTGCAGATATAACTCTGACACATTATCTGAGCAGTTACAAAATAGAGCTTCATATTGTTCTCATACCCTCAGGACTTGGCCATTTGCCTACCAGTAAGTCATTCTCCACATCCAGAAGTACTTGCCTCAGTGCCCATAAGCAGGCATTTGCATGGGCAAATTTATCATAAATAATTCAGAAATCTTGTGTTACCAATGCTTTAAATTCCAAATCTAGTAACAGTTAATGGTTCTCTTTTCTAGTCCACCAGATTTTCCTTGCACTGTAAGTGCTCCTGTGGAGGAAAACAGTGTTGTCAAATCCGATTCTCTATCACCAAATCCCCCACTTGAAATCAAAGCCTTCCCRGTGCTAGTGCAGTCCAATTCCCATGTGGCAAGGCAGCAGAATGCCAGATGTACTATCTGTCTCACCCAATAATATGTTTGGGTGGCAGAGGTGGAGAGGAACAGGACTGCCTGCCCTGTCCTCTCTGCAAATATTAGTATAGGAAGGACTACATTCAAAAGCTGGCACTAAGTCAAAATATCCAACTAGAGGAGCAATTTATTAGGTGTCTTCCTGAAGAACTATAACCATGATTAGTACGAATCTTTTATTACATAAATGACAAAGAATGCTTGAATATAAGCACATAATTTGGCAGTAGAACAAAGTTAGCTCAACTCTAACCCACTCAAGASGGGTTTTTAAAAATATCTCAATTTCCAAATCTACTGAACAGTATTAATAGCTATTGAGTAGGAGGCAGAAATCTAGGCAAAAARGATGCTGTGCAACAGGTTTCTTCCAAAAGTGACTGGACTCCAGCCTATTGGCTAGGGAATAGAAGTGCCAGGCACATCTTTGTGAGTAGAAAGGAGCAATTCTGCAGACAGCAAACTGCAGAGAAAACAGACCAAACCATAGTGAAAATGCTGTGTTCAGCAAGAGAATGCTAGAGACTGAGGTTAGCCCCAGAGTGCTCTCACAGCTACAGGATACTGAAAGAGGGCTGCCCTAGAAGTGCCATTTTGCACAGGCAAGCTACACATCAACCATTATCATTGTTTTCCACCTTAAAAAACTATTTTGAACTAAATGGAGTATGGCACCATGAAAAAGATTTAGCAACTAGATTTGAAAAGCATCTTGATGCAAAAGCTTTGAGCATGCCTCAAAATCCCACTAGTACTTCATCCACAACCAGAAGCATCAGCACCCTTTAAATACCATTTCCTCTCTACCCTCATTTCACCAGTATTTGTCTCAGGAAGCAGAAGTACAACCAAGAAAGAAACAAATACCTCTTGCCCTATCTACTATAAACACTACTTGCAGAAATACCTTGTCATACCAACCCACCTTTACCAGCCATAAGCTGACCTAGGTCACTCTTTAGAGATCAGTACTGACAGCAGCCTTTTATCCACCTGCACTCAAGCAGCTGCACCCTAGGACAACAGTCATAATTGTTTTTACCATTCTACTTTGCTATTCTTGTGCCAGACTAACATGGGCTATAACATACTATTAAGTGAAGATAGGCCCATTGCCACAGGGATTGACTCTAGCCTAATGCAGCCATAGCTTCCAGAGGTCTTTTCATATTGTTATAATGCAGAATAAAAAGAATGTATACCCTTATACACAAACACTTGATATTTTAAAAACAGGAGCACTATTTACAATGGCATGTCACATTAGAAACATTGCAGGTTTCACTGGCTCGCTTTAAGGACACATAGGCTCACTTTAACAACGTGGTGAAAGTCTGTTCAGTATCAGGTCAAGGACAGCCCTGCAAGGCAAGAATACCTGCACGGGAATGTCAGCATCACAACTCCAAARTAGTCACCAGACAGCAAAATATAGCACAAAGGTACTAGCTGCATTACCTTCGTGACAGAGTCATTAACATTGATGGCTGGCACTTTCAGGGTCCCGTTGGCCTTCATCTTGTACAGGTTATGAACTCCAGTGGTTGTTTCTTCTGAAATACCTTTAATTCCTATGAAGAAAGAAGAAGGATTCATCCTAGTTGGAATTAACACTGCAAATCAACACATCCAGTCACAAGAGCATCTTCTAGATGCCTTCATTATAAAAACACTCTGCAGGAAGCAGAGGAGAGAGGAGAACCTTCATCCAGGTCTTCAAGCACTAGTCTGGAGCTTCAAGTAAGTTTCTCCCCCACAATACAATTAAGACAACAGGATAAAAAGTTTTTTGGAAGAACGAGAGGGAAGAGGAAATCAGCTGGAATACCACAACAATTGTTGGAAGGTGAAGAGCTTTCCAAAGAAACAATGAGGAAATCCCTTGTCCATTCCTAAAATTAACATTGACAGGCAAGGAAAGGGGAGGAGGATTCCAGTCAAGCAATTGAGATTTGAAAGCATTACTGATTTCATCTTCTGTTGCCCTTYTCAGAGAGCATCCCATTTCCAGCTGTGGGAAAAGGAACATGTAGGTAGATAAAGACCACACAAGAAGTCTGTGGCAGAGATAGGCATAGATCYTGATTTTCCAGTTCTCAACCATAAAACTGATCTCTTTAGATCATCCATAGCATGCTTTCTATAGCAGTTAAACACATGTATTAATACTCCATTATCAGTACCAGAGCTATTTCTGAGTACAAATGTAGTGGCTGTTGATGCCAACCATACTACATATTTTACTGAGGAAATAAAGAGCAGTATGTGCCCCGGTGGGACCACAGAGCGGTCAGCTTCATCAAGATGGTATTTTTTTCATTGATAAACCCTCACACAAGACAGACAACTGATTTAGCACAAAGTCCATTAGCATTTCTGCAGCCAGAACATGCCTTTGACAAGTTAAGTACAAAAATAAACAACTAAAATTTCAAAATAAAGCCTGATGCAGCTTTCTACAAAATTAAATTCAGAAAAAAGCTTCATAGAAAGTTTTACAAAGAGACAAGAAACTTATCTTTTGTATAATGGTCTCATTATCTTTTAAAATGATCTAAATATTAACCTAGCTGGGAGCTTAAGTAATTAACAGCTGGTACTGAAAGATGTTCAGTACTGCTCCTCAAGGTTAACTTATCTGTCTTCTTTGGCCATCTGACATTCCCGCCAGCAACCCAGGGCAGTGACAGATCACGTCACTGTGGCAGCAGGCTCTGCCTACTGAAGGTGTGTCTGTCCGAGCATACCAGAGCTTTCACGACAGACATTGTTGTATAGCCATCTACTCTATTTCTCCAGACAAAAACATGGAAGAGTAAGTCACTTGTCTGAGCAAGGATTCATAGCTAGGTTATCGTGGAGAGCTAAGTATCTGACTTACTTTTTAAAGTATTAAGTGACCATTTAATCTATTCAGGTCACCAACACCACTTGCAGGCAGATAATGTAATAGGTGAAATGAAGGAATGAAGCGTTCATATGTCTGCTTGCTTTAACTGTATCAAGACTAACAAAGATCACAAACATCTCACTGCACTTCAGAGATGCTGCTCCCTCATGCTCAATAGATCTTGTGAGAGGATGCTTAGTCACTCCAGAAATCATTTAATTGTCAGCCTGAGCAGGAAAAAAAAAAAAAAAAAAAAAAAAAAAAAAAAACCTTCTGCAGTTAAAAGTTGGGAAGTACATACAGATACACTTTTTACTATTTAAGAAAAGGTTAGGTCTCATTAACATCATTGAACAATATCCACATGTTGCTGTGGGGTTGCTCACATGCTGCAACACATCTGCTCAGGTATGAGCCACTGAGGGGAAAAAACAAATTCTGCTAATACCAATACTAGTAGCATCCCTATAGAGAGACCCAGGTGACACCTGTAGCTAATTCAGATTCACATGTAAAAAAGGATAAATAAAAACAACAAATATTAAGATCTACATAAATCAGAGATCTGTGGTGAGATGATCTTGCCCATCTATGCAAATGACCTCTGTCACTTGCCCCCTACCATCCTCCAGCRAAATCCAGAAAATTGTTTATGCAGTTTATTAATTTGGGGGAGTGAAGAGAAATATTATATATCCAAATATTGCCACCTCCCCAGCCACTCAAGCAATCATTTTAAGACTGAAAATTTACTACAGAAATCAAAACAACTTGCTGTAATGGCTGTGAAACAAAAAGGTATCCACAGTTAAGGTATAGTGAAGAACATTAAGTTTCCTTCACTAGATATTGCCTCAATTGATCAAATACATTGTTTTGCTGACTTGAAAATGACATTTTATATTGACCACTGCATATGTCAAGACCCACATATGAAAAACTTACAGGACAGGATTAGTAACCAGGAGAAGAAAAGAAAACCAGTCACAAGTAGTCACAGGGCTAGGGCACAGCCCAAGGACAGAAGAGAAGTTGGGCTAACCAACCCTGCATCCCAAAGCTGTACAACTGTTTTTGTCCACGACAGGCAAATGGACAAGGCCAGTCACCCTTGGGAGAGCCCAGCAGCAACACACAGGCCTGCAGGGCTGGCAGGCTCCAGAGGTGTCTTGGGACCAAGAACAACCAGGACCCACTAGGCTCTGCAGGAGTAGATAACCACCTGAAGAGGGAAAGCATGGTTTCAGAGCACAGCCCCATGCGCCCAGTCACCTGAGGGTGCAGAGTTTCTCAGATACAGGATGTCCAAACAGGCTTCAGGACCCTGGCTCCCTTGGAATGGGACCTAGGTGCTTTGCCACAACCATGGGGGATGAAATGCAAGCTGAAGTGACAACCAAGCCTGGCTGGCAGYCCAGGGGCAGCCATGGCCCAGGCCTGACAAAAGCACTGTGAGCAGGGTGCTAAAGGAAGAAAAGAGCAATCTCAAATTCCTCCTGAAGCCGAAACACGTGAGAAAGAATGAAGTCTATTAATAAAGTCACTTTCAAAGCTCAAGGCATAAGCCTTCTGAAAGAGCAGCCTCCTGGATCCCCTCTGCAAAAATCTGGGAGACAAACGCCTGTGGCCTGCAGGATGCCCACTCCAGAACAGGGGGAATGGGCACCACCACTGCGGAAGCCGCAGCTCCTYTCATACCCTGGTACCTGTGGTGGTCCTGGTGCAGTGAGCCCCAGCATCTCAAGGGGAGCCTGCACTCTGCCACGTGCTGCTGGAAGAAAAAGCAGCAAGGAAAAGACTCACAAAGACAGTGCGAGCAACAGCAATGTTTGGAGAACCTCCTGCATGCCAAGGGAGCAGAAAGAAAACTCATACTCACCACAAATGTGACCATGTGTAGCAGTTTATCTTAAATCATCTCAACACCTTTAGTTAGGCTAGCAACACATGAATGCTTTTCTTGGTTTAAAATCATGCTTAGTGCTTTAAAAATTTGCGGTGAACTGCTCCCACCCCTAGGTGAACTAGGCACACCATGCAGACTGACCACTTCAGTTTAATTCTTCAAGTTTGACTCAAATCATTTTTCAAAATCGAATCCGTACCAGTGACAGATGTCTAGGTAGAGTCTAAAAAATTAGAAAGGTTAAATTTCTTCATGCTAAGTAGAATGCCATAAACACTACTTTTCCCACCAAAACAAAAACTTCCAGGGAGCTCCCAGCTGAAATGTCACAAATTACAACTCCCCAGTAGCTCTGCAGCCAGCTGACCCCTTTCTAGTTTGGGAAGAGAGATCTGGCTTTGATGTTCTCACTAGCAAGTCAACCCAAAGTGTGCCAGGTGGCTGCTCAGACTCACTGGTCCTGAGGGAAACAAACAGAAACCAAGAGATATTAGCCTCCCTTTTGCCTCTCAGACCAGCAGTTAGAAACACTTGTACAGCATAAATAGAGATCAGCACCTCCAGAAGGAAAGCTGGCTCTTGATGAAGCTGATTTGCCCCCAAAGGTCTGTGTCATCAGACCTTAAATTAACCCTTAGCTACAGTCAGCTTGGTTACATATAGACAGAATGAGTTCAGGTTTTGGTACCTTCAAATCTTGTTTGAAGGGACAGGAAAAACTAAAGAACACTATTGCACAGCAAAATATGGGAGCTGTAGCAAGTCTCCAAAAAGCAGCAATTTGCCAAAAGCAGCAGCTTTTCAGTGCAAACAGTCTGCATTAGGCACAATCATTCCCTTCCTGTGAAGGGATCTCTGCAGATTGTGGCGGAGATTTCCAACTCAAAACTGCCCCCTGAAGACTAACAGACATGCACTCCTYCTTTCTTCAAAAGCTGTCCAGGCTGACATTTCTAAGCTTAGCAGATTTTCTTTACCTTTAAGATACCTTTACCTCAGAGAATCTGATGTCATGTAACTCAGCAGCTTCCCTTCCCTCACAAAGGCCTCCCTGCTGCCCCAGGCAACATTTATATCTGGTCTAACCCACTTTGAAACTCTGCAGTAAGAAACACTGCCTACATCACTAGTTTCAATGACCTTTTACAGAATGGACTACAGAGAAGAGCCTACAGCAACTAAACTAAGAAAAAAAATCTTACTAAATATCCAAAGCTGCTTTGCTCTCCTACCTGATAAATGAACAAATCTGCATTAATAGATCATAAGTATTCCCATTTGCTCTTCAGAAAGGACTGAGAAATCTTTTGCACAGATACCACAGACATTCTTTCTGTGAGCTCAGATGGCTTTCTCCTCTGTTCAGTTCTGAAGTTTTTCCTCTTGTACCTTCAGTTACCCTGTTTTTAAGGACACTTTAGAGGAATAATCCAGTAGTACAAAGTCATTCTGCCCTCTAATGGCAGTCTGGATTAGGGGAGAGAAAAAGCTTGTTGAGAATTTCCACGTCTATTTAACAACACAATAGTTGAAGAAAACTTGAATGAATTAAAGAGACCAATTTTCAACTACTAGTTTAGTCCTGATGTGCAGCTAACCTATTTAACTTAGTAGTGGCTGAAACATGGAAGACAGGCAGGCAGGTCCCCCTCTGAAATTAGGCCAAAAAACTTGTCCAATCCTTAACTGGCATATGGCACTTTCAGCTGTTCACTTCTATGCACAGCTCAATTGCATGTGTTAACATTTGATGGCAGAATCTTCACTAAATTAGCTTTCTCCACATCTCAGAGAACAATAGCATGCTGAAATGTCTCTCATGCTCAAGGTTCAGTCTTTTCAAATATTGTGCCTGCTCTGCTGACATTACTGCTGTCCCTACTTTGCCCCCAAAGAGGTCACTGAACTGTGACGTTAATCCATTTTCAGTGACCTTCAAATATCACAAGCCCTTCGTATTTGTTAGCCTCTGTTATCTTCACAATACAAATACACAGGATGCCACATAGGTGGTTGCTACATTTAAGCAACCTTAAAGCCTTAAACAGCCTTTAAGCATAGGACTAAGTGTAGAGCTCAGTTAAAGGAAATCAAGGTTCTATGCAGTGGGCCCGTTTCAAGAAGTTTTCCTACTTCTGAGGAGAGTTGGATCGAATAGCAAAACAGATCAAGTTCTATCTGCTCCCATAGAGATCACTCCTGGTCAGTTTGTGAATTGCTGCAAGGAGGCTTTTCAACTACTGTCAGTCCAGATGCCACATACATTTGGGCAAAGAAAATGTTGACAGGTAAGACATCTAGTTTAGACTACTTAAAAATGCAATGCATTCCTGCAAGTTTAGGAAGCAATCACAGGCACTAGGGATGTTGCTCTTGATGGCAGACCAGAGAGGGATGCAAAGACAGGAGACAATTCAACCAGTGCTCCACTCCACCATACTATACTGGTCCTTGTAYGACAAGAGCAAGGGACAAGTAAAATGGAAGAGAGGTTAGAAGGGAGAAAAAGAGGYAAATAGGAATTCCAGATATGTGGAAGACAGCTCAGTGCAAACACCCTCAGAAGTAAGGATACAAGTGTAGTTGCACAGCAGGGGAACAATCCTGCGGAACAGAGGGTATGAACAYGAAAAATGCATTTTGGGGCCCCAATAACGCCAGGGAGAGAGTGTCATGACCAATCTTGACATTTCTTGGTATCAAGCRGCAGGAAAATAAGAGGTCATCTAACATCAGACAGAGCCAATCTACGAAGCAAAATAGAACTTTGATGGAAGAGTAGGGATCTGAGCTTGGCTGAGCAGATATCAAAGAAAATCTCAGATTACAGTTTAAATAATACCAAGTAAGGTGTTCACTGCAGAAGAACAACTGACACCAAGATGAGGGTGGCAGAAAGTGAATATGGTCCCATAGAAGCAGTTTCCTCTTCCTTTTTACCTACCCTGACAAGCACAATGACAGGAAGTAACTCCAGACTCTTACACTCATACAGCTCTACCTGTGGCATGCCTTCTGATTTTATTTCCCTCCTGTATCTTCCTCTTAAAACAGCACAAGACTCAGAACAGAGCTGCTCCAGCATGCTTCTCCAGCAACCCCATCTCCATGGACCAAGAACAAGCAGCAGCACACTTCATGGTATCAGCTTAGTTTCTCTGTACACACATTCCTGTTCAGTTTTTTTCCACATCCTAGATCAAACATGCCCTTTGGCAACATTGGACCTCTGTGGCTTGCAGCAGTAGCAAAGACTACGTATGCTGGGAGCGCTAAGGAGAAGCTGCCACGCTTGCTGGCACAGATCAGTGTGCTACTAGAGTTCATGCCAAATTCATTTCAGAGAAATCATTTTACAAAAACATGTTAGCCACATCACACAATCTATTCTCAGTTTTACTAACCTACACTTAAGGTAATAAATCAACAAAGCAAGAGTCCCAAACCTGACTCCATCAGCATCTTTGACTGCCGACAAATTGGATAAAAGTGAATGCCTTGTAGTTTATTTACTGCAGAAAACTGTTCCCTTTCCAAGAAAGGCTACAGGTTGTCATTTCATCCATAGGTGCACTAAGAGGATGAGGAAGAAAAAGCATTRATGTTAAAAAATATTAATTGCAAGCAGTAGCCATTAAGCAATTCTAAAACACARCCCATTTCCAGGAAACATTTAGCACCATTAGCAGCATCACTTGTCATTTTCAGGTAACAGGCACTGAGAAGGATGGCCAGAAGGACARGTCACAGCAGTATATTACAAAGCACAGGCAGAAAAAACAAGTCCTGTAGGCAAGAGATTCTGGTCTTGGACTGTAAGTAATTTTCCTGCATACATTATAGCCTGTTTACACATGCCTATCCCTCCTCTCCCCACCCTTTTAAACAAGCATGGAATTCCCACAAACAACCTACCTAAATGGCCTGCCAAGAGCAGCTATGCCTGATATAACAGGCTACAAGTTACCTTTCAAAAGCTGTGGGTATTTGGTATGAACAAGGTTGGTAAGGTCTCCACCATCATCTAAAATCATGTTGAGAGGCTGCCCATCCTTGAAGTACAGGGTCTGCTCAATGCACCACAGATATTCCTCATCCGTCTCCCCTTTCCAGGCAAACACTACATAGAAAAAAACACACAATTAGCCAGTTTCTTACTCAGCACATAGCAGAGCAGATGCTTACCTGCATCTGGAGGTCAGAAGAGACTTCTGCATCAAGAAACAGATACCAGCATGAGAAGTGAAGTCACTTCATCTTATATTTCAGGCCACAAACTTGGTCAAAACTTTTATCTGCTCGCTTCTTACTCTTCTATGTTAAGAGAGACAGATCAAAGCAAACTAAACCAGACTGATACCAACAATGCCCCATTTTCTCCCTTATTTCACTCTGTGTTACCAGGAATCAGGAGACAATGGATATACTGATACAGGCAAATGCACTGATTAAAACAACCCAAAAGAGGTAGCACACTTTAGCATGAACTAATCACCAGGTACAAGCTCTTCACTAGCCTTGAATTTAAGTTCTACTCTCCAGCACAGTGCTAAAATCCAAGATGCCGGGCCTTCTCTGCTCTTCATGCTATATTAGCATATACATCYAGACCAGTACATCTACCACCAGTAACATGCTGCAACCACTAACACTTTTCAYCTAACACTAGCAGTACTTTCACCTTTCTAGGCATCTGTATTCCCAATTTCATGCTATATTTGAGTCTCAGCAGTACTCTGCTATTCAAACATGCACTAAGCATACAGTTTACATACCCTAAGGTGGGACACCTGCTGAACTGCCCTATTTTCATTTTCTGTATAAGAAAACTTCAACTCTGAGCCACAAAGAACCACTTCTGCAAACACCCTTTCTGCAGAAACATGCACCAGTACCTCGATTGTACAAAGATCAGCATTCCTTCAAGACCTGGTAAATTCAATATGCAAAGTGTAATATTAACAAAAACAGTAAGGCCTACAAAGCAAGGTAGAGATCAAGAACTTAAACATTCCATCCCTAAACTGCTCTTCAGCTGAATTTTGGGTGTGGTTGAGAGCAGTGAGGAAGATATCCAATCTGGACAGTCTCCCAGGTCCTCTGACATCATACGCCATAGACAGGCAAGAGGTGATGCACACAGCTAGTAACAGCACAGGAGCCCAAAAAAGGGACCATTTCCTTCATTAGCTTATAATAGACCACAGCTGGGAAAAGATTTGCAGCCATAGGTAATTATAACAGAAATGGAAGACAGCCCAAAACAGAATCAGGCTGTCAGAAATGAGATTTAGCTTCTGTGAGCACCCAGATTCAGGCCATCCAGTTCCTAGCATACAGACTCACAAGGACTGTATGTCCTAAAGCTGAAGAGTGCCACAGATTAATGTATTCATGCTGATCAGCAAGAAATTTCTATTTATTGGAAAGCAACAAAAATAAAACAGCAGCATTTTGACAAACCACTTCAGGGATGTTTGGTCCTAGCCTTGGCCTTAAAATATATCAAGCATTGACTCCGACTGTAATAGAGCACACTACAGTCAGCATCTCCTGTTCAACAACTAGCACTAGACTTAATGAAAAGCACCAGGCACCTATGTCTAAACACATCCAAGGCATCAATTTATTGCCTAGCCAGTTTAATTACCTTAGTAACCAGACTTAAAGYCGCTAGCACACAGTCTGGATCCCTTGCAGCCATTGCAGACAAGATCAGTCACTCTTAGGTCTGATGCAACGCAGCTTGAATCAAGTGTCATCTTGTGTAATAACCACTGCTTTGATGAGCTATTTCTATCCTAAAGGTTATTCTTGAAAGCTTGATTTTTACACAATTTGATTTAGCTAGAACAGGCAGTACACACTAATTCAGAGTAAATTAGAACATAGGCTTACCAGGGATACCTGCTTTCGCAATAGCTGCTGCAGCATGGTCCTGAGTGGAGAAAATGTTACAGCTTGACCATTGTACCTGGAAAACAATCAAGGTTTTATTTGCTGAGCAAAGTTCTGAGATATCAGGCATTCTCATCCAGAAATAGAAGTTAAAAGGGGAGCAAGAGAAGAATGGCATATTAGTGCAAATTTCTGACCTTTCAGTAGCTCTGCAGAAGTTACAGGAAAACTAAGTATCTAACTAGGACAGGGAGAATAATGCTACTTAGGGAGAGAGAGCAATGGAGCTTCAGCTGTGCCATACATTCAGCCATCTCCTTACTCAAAAGAGCTTCTGCCAGRCAGCCACAGCATACATTCAGCTATAGATCTGCAAGTGCACAGTATGGTGAGTTTAAAAAGTCTGGGTCAATAAAGTTCAGGTTTTCAAGAGAGCCACATAGCAAGTGTCCAGTGAAGAATGCGGACACACAGCAACACACCTGCTAGAACTCAGAAGGGTCAGAAACGCAGCTGAAATGCTACACTCAATCAACAGGCATTCTTTAAGATTATGCTCACCCAACTCCCACTCTGTGCTCCAGTCATGGAAGCTTTTCCAGCTGAGCTAAGCATTTTCCACAGATTTCATAACTAGGCTCAGGCACCTAGAAAAGCAACAGCATGTTGCTGAGTTGCACTGAAAAGTGTCTGTGTACCTATTGCAACTCACCAGCTTCCTAGAAAGCACTGCATCTGACAGCCACATGCTCGAGTGGCTCTATCCCCTACAAGGCTGACTGGCAGGTATACACATGCTTATTTATAACAAATCTTAATGAGAGGGGGCAATAAGGTATAATCCTTCATCCTGTTTTCACACACACATCCAATTTTATCAAGAATTGGTATACTTCAGAGCGAGGCTACAGTAGCAAGCCCTGTGGTTCCCCATTTAGGCCTACACAACCAGTGTTTGTTACTGAAAACATATCTGCAAGGAGTATAGGAAAATTGAATTCATGAAGTCAAGCCCTCTCCCTCCTCACTTGCATTCTTCTGAGCTCCCACCATGTCAGTACAAATGCCACAAGGAGAATGAATATTTGAATGAAATTCAAATATACTGAAAACCTGTATATTACTTACACTTGAAACAAGATACAAAATAAAAGCCACTTAAATTCTGCATCCCCAGATCTGTAACACCAGTTTGTGAAAATGACACAGACTCAAGAATAACTGGCATACCTGATAGGCTCAGAGACTAATATTTGTACCCTTATAGATCCCTGGTTATGAAGAGGATACATCTCTATTACTGTCTTAGAACTCCTGCTGAACTGAAGCAGAGTATTCATACTATCTTTGTTAGCCTAGCCAAAAAAGGGATGTTAAGTTCACTATGCTGCACAGGGAGGCACATCCTCATTATGTAGTGTACTTTCTTTACAGGTTTTCTCCTCCCTCCCAGGCACTGAAGTTCTGGCACAAAAGATGAACCAGGGCTCAATCCAAACAGAAGTCAAAGTCTAAACAAACATGTAGACACCAAGACAAGAAGGGCGCTCACAATCAAGTCCCAAGTTAACATGACAGCACACATCTTAGGGCAACCTGAACTTACTCTTAGAGGAACCAAAGGTCTGCAGGTACTTCCCCTAGTAACTTGAATGAACCCCAGGGGAGAYCAATCTGGCATTGGGCTCAAGCTAAAGCTGCCTGACAATGCTTAAGCACCCAGCTACTGCCTAGGCCAGCCACACTAGGAGACAGTAACAGGAGCAGCAAAGAGCAAATTTAGTAGCTAGTGCTCAGTTTTAAATTCTGAGGGAATAAGTAGTTAGAATGAAGCCTGGACTGTATCTCCAGGTCAGAGCTCCTTTCCCCAGCCTCCTTTAGCACCGCACCATTTACAAGAGCAAAACAGCTTTGAACAGGCTGAACAACATTTCCATGCAGAACAACATGTAGCCTACAAATATCTAGACCAATCCCACACTTCCTAAGCTTTAACCTTTAGGCTATTACAAAAAAGTTTCCCCTTTTCCCAGTGCCTTTTGATCAGTGTAACACTGATAAACTCTTATCMACTTAGGTACCTGTTCTCAGGAATCCAGGATCTAGATTCCACACAGGTAGAGATACCTCTGGGCAGCCTAGGTTCAGGCAGCTAAACTTCAGGGAGAAGGGATTTCTGATGAAACATTGTGCTTTGCATAATCCATCATCAAGCTCCAGTCAGCTCTCTGCTTAGTGGACAAGCTATCTGGATTGTGCTAAGATGCCTCGCTCTCCGCTCATGCCCTGTATGACGTTTGGACTTCATTCTGCAAACCAGGCACAGGGTGCGATGCAGTAGATGGCTTGTAAGCATCTCAGTCTTTAATACAGGCTGAGGTAACCAGTCCAAAGTCACGTAGTGAATTCAGAGTCAGTGGAGTCTCTGGCCCTGATCACTGTCTTCCTGTTGTTTGTGATCCTGCACAGCTCCAGGGACAAAAGGCGCTCTCAGATGGCTTCATTAATTTTTGCTGACTTTACCAGGACATGGTATGGTTCTTAATCCAGGTTAATCTGCATTGGAGACAGTCACTACAGATTCAGCATTACCAGCATACCAGCAACAGCAGGACATGCCTGAGCACAGCACAACTGTGTGGGCGCAGCTCTTGGCACAGCTCCTCAGGGTGCTGTACAGACAGCTGCTTATAGGCTGAAGCCATCAACCCTGCCCTGGATAAAATGGGTACTCAGGAAGATGCAGTTTGCCTGCAACTCGAGGGCATATGCATTCCAGGCAACAAGCCTTTTGCTGAAGAAAGAGGTAATCCATCCACCTGGAGACTGCAGTGTGGTCTCTTCTGAGAAGTTCAGAAATCTGCCAGGATCCCCTAGGGCAGTTACACAAACAGAAGCAGTGCCCTAGGCAGAACATTACCTAAGAGCACATGGAAGGAGAAACTCAAAGATACTTTACCTCAGCTCCCAGCTCTATAAGGGTCTCTATGAGAACTGCTGTCTGCACTGTCATGTGAAGGCAACCTGCAATACGTGCACCTTTCAGCGGCTTCGATGCAGCATACATCTCCCGCATCTTCATCAGCCCTGGCATCTCATTCTCTGCRATCTCAATGGCCTTGCGACCCCAGTCCGCAAGGCTGATGTCAGCTGCAAGCAAAGGAGGACAGGTGTTGGAGTTTAAATAGCTGAAGGCTTGGTATCTACTCACACACTTGCAGGCTGCAACAGCTGAACTGAACACTGAACAGCTGGGAGGCAGAGTTGAAGGAACAGACTCCATCCCTGTTACTCTGCTTTTATGCTTTGGTACACAGGCTTTCAAACTAGTTGAGACCACACTAACAATGTTCAGAGAATGAAGCTCATTAATTCAGTAGGCCTCTACCCTTAAGCACCCCTCCTGACAGATATTGCCCAATGTCTGACACTTCCTGTCAGAATTTACTTCCATAGCATTAAGATTTTCACTCACAAGTCCAGCTCCCCCTTCTCCTTCCCTGTAAAGGTATAAGCTTCAGTGTTCCTAGAGCCCTTGCTCCACAATTTTCCAAGCACCTGGAAAATTATATTTCTAACCTTGTGAAAAGAACCTACAGTAGGAAAGTTCACCAAAAACTGGAAAGAAAAATAAATGAATGAAAGATTTCCAGCAGTCTAGCTAGGGGTAGAGAACACAGCTCTCACAGTGGAGCAGTAAGTCCAGCCTTACCTAYGAAGGCACTAGGGTAAGCAGCTAATGCCCAGGCACACTATTTTACAGCAGCGGACAGCACTGAATGTCACTCTTACTTGGTTATTTCAGTCACAGGAGCTTTTTCCAGGGCTTCCCAGTTTGTTAAGATCTCAGTCAGACAAATTTCTTTCAGCTACCTAGCAGACACAGTCCATTAAGCATTAAAGGAATAATAGGGCCTCTGAATCAGACTGCCTGGTTTAACTCAGGCGAGGTAACTGCATTTGGTTCGAGAATGAAGCCACTGGCCGCTGAAGCCGCTGCCTACRCCTTAGCACGGTCTTCATATGGAGGACACCACCGAGGCACGGGAAGGGGAGGCACTCTGGACACCACAACGAGAGTGGGGGTCCCAAAAAACCCTCCCTTCTATGGGCTCTGCAGCTCTGCTCAGGCTGCTGAAGAAAAGCTCTATAYAATTTGGGGTTCACAGCCCTATTCTCTCCTCAGAGGCCTGAGCTCTCTGCGCACGCAAGCCTTGCGGCCAAAGGTTTGTCCTTTGAATTTAGTCTTCACAGACTGCACAAATCTTTGGGGGAAGAAAAGAAGAAACGAAAAATAAAAAAGAAAAGCAGGCTCGGGTGCAGCTCTAAATAGAGAGACGCCTGAACAGGTCTGTACGGAAATGCACAGCGGAGCTCGCGGGTTCCGGGCGCGCTCCGCGCTCGGTGCGCCGGCAGGGGCTCCCCA
>NW_028186461.1:99342-109415 GCF_003343005.1 Rhea americana | reverse complement strand
GGGGCGGGAGGCCGGGCCCGGGGCGGCCCTCGGACCGCCGGGCCCGGGGCGGGAGGCCGGGCCCGGGGCGGCCCTCGGACCGCCGGGCCCGGGGCAGGCCTAGGATGGGCCTTGGACCTGGCAGCAATTACCTGAGCAGCAATTTATCTTCTGTGACTGGTCCTACAGAGGGCRGTTCAAATGGAGATATAGAAGTCCCAGTGGGAAACCTGTAGTTACACAGGCAGTACGTATGCAAGTGCTAATATTCAGGTTTGATGTTCAGAGTGCTAGCAGGCCGTACAATCACATCTGGTGCCTACTAAGCAGTTACATAATTCAGAAGGTTCCCAGTGGAGAAACACGCCGGTTCTTTTGGGACTGGTTTACCTAATTCAGTCTTGCCTTCCTCTTTCCAGGGAAGGCAGAAGAAGGGAGGAAATTTGTTTGTTTATGTTATTAACAACTGTTTGTCACAGCTCCAATACACTAGTTCACATCAATGGGAAAGCAATTTAGGTTCTGGTAGTTCCCCAGCCTACACAGATACCTACACCAAGGCTGTATCATGCAGCTTCTGCATGCCTCTGCATGCCTGCCTCTGCAGACATGTAAATGAGGGACTTCCCAACAGCTCTCTTCTATATTGTATGGCCTAAAGGCAGCAAAACATCCCGCATACGCCTTGCATTAGATGCCAGCCGACAGCCTTGCCAGCAAACCTGATTGTCAGATTGTCAATTACAGCAAATGTCTTTGTGCAGTATCCCACAGCAACCCCTTCACATAACATGTCCTTCCTAAATCAATCAGCAAGGCCAGGACAAAGACATCACTTCATATAACTCCTACTAATTTCAGCGCAAGACATACTTCCCTGTGAAGGCTGAAAAGAACCAGCCACCTGACTACAGATAAACCAAAGAGTGGGTGGTCAGAGTTGATACGTATTTATTAAATGAGGACAGATCAGCTCCACCTGGAATGTAGAAGTTCCACCAGCTGACAAAATATTTCCAGTTGTTTATAACTGTGCATGAAGAGTACTTGAAGACAAGTCAAGTTAGCTGCCTTGTTTGCCCCAACCCTTTGATTTAAGAGAAAAAGATAAAAGAGAGAAAAGATAAAGACCTGATATTGTTATATTCCATTATATCTTAATTTAGAAAGTTAATGCCTCAGCTATTCATGTACACCCTGGGCCCCTCATTGTTGCTGTCACTGGTGGATTTGGGACACCAGATGGCACAATGTAGGTATGAAATGGCAGGGAGTAGGATGGAGTAAAGCAGAGGGAACAGGGAAAGAAACGGAAGAGTCCAAAAAGCGCTCTGTAGCAGAGAACATGAAACAACAGCAGGATGTTTCTCATGTTATACATTCTGTTACTGTTGCATTTACTGTAGTAATTCACATAAGGATGTTCTGGGCTATAAATTTAAATATCTCAAAGTCACTGAAAAACTGTGAAACTCAGGGGAAAAAAAAGCTTTTTCTTCATGATAAGCATATGACAGTTTGAAGAATTATATTATAAAAGGTTGGGCTCAAACATCAGTCTAAACTTCTGTATAATACAGATGGTACTTCCTGCAGGTACTCTACACTAAGAAAGTTAATTGCTTGACTAGGGCCAATTATACATTATGTACATTATAATAAACACATTATGCAATCTGAGAGCATTTTTTATAAAAAGAAAGCCATTTTTTGCTGAACAGGATTGTCACAGAATAGTGCACTGAAATGACCGGTGGTGTGAATTGGAAGTATACAGCTGTTGTCTGTAGGACTTCATTTGTCGCAGCAGGTAGAAGATGTGTATCACAGCAGCAAGAATAGTCATACGACTAAAGGAGTGCTGTGGGAGTATGGAGAACTGTGTTCTACCCCTACCTCAGCCCAGCATCCCTTGGTGGCACTCGCTCAGTCTCTTAGGACAGGCTTTGCGTGAGCAATCATTAATATTCCTCATTTTCTAGATGCCTGTATTAAAAAAACTGACAACACATTTTGTTTGGCACATGGGTTCAAGCCATTACCTGACTCCAGCTTCACGGGCTTTACATAAGCTTCAGAGGCAGTAGAGGGGGAAAGTTTGACTAATGCTTGGTGGTACCTACAGATCAGCCCACAGCATTTAACCCACACCAGCTACCATGTAGCCTGTCACCCCTCCGCAGAGGGTGGACGTCAGGCAGCCAATAAAAATCACACCACCTCTCACCACTGCAGGCCACAAAGGCAGAGGTGATATATGGGATGCCCAAGGTCAGGCTGTTCTTAGGATCAGCTTGCTGGACACAACGCACTCAAGCTACAAGCATCCTGGAGCCTATGAGGAGCAGGCTATGCTTTTTCCTATTCCTTAGTCACCATTCAGCCAGGCAGTGTGGGCTGAAGTCCAGAGTACAGCACTGAGCTTAGAAAATGCTGCACAACGCTAAATACTCTGACAAATCAAACCCTGTGTGTCTCAGAGTGGTACCTGCAAGCAGTGAAAACATCTGACGTTATATTCTATACCTCAGTTTTCCCTTACCTATAAAAAGAGACAATAATTCCAGTTACCCACAAACTCTCACATATTATGCAAAAATAATTCATTCCTGTCCATGAAGCACTAAAACACTGTGATTCAGGAGCACCCTTAAGGAAAGGAATGTTGTTTTACCCTACATAGAGGTTTGATGAGAAGCAGTAAAGAAGAATCTTCATATTGAATGATGCATATAAGGTAGGTGCTGGGTAACTACTATTTCACCAATCACAAACCTGCAGTAAGGTAAAAATCTGCAGTAAGGCAGAGAGAATGTCTGATGATCCAGTTAGACTGTATGATGGTAAACATCACAAGGTGCTGAATGAAGGTCATGACAGTGACTTGCATCTATTAAGTAAAGCACTTCGCTCTGTAGGCTTAAAGTTCTCTTAGCCAGAGCCAATGGTAGGTTTGTGAAGGCCTCAGCCAGCAATTGAAGGTTGTAACAGCCTTCTTTGATACACGCTGCTTAGTGGGGCTCTATGAGGTCTAGAGCCTTTGTTGTTCATGCTTTAACTGGCTTTTAACATAAGGCTGCTATACCTAGCATATACAAATGCTTATAGTACTCACAAGCATACTACAACTCAGGCTGTGAGTAAGGTCTCCCTACCTGCCTCAAGCATAAAATCTCTGAGACATGTTGCTGTACGTGTTTGCACAAAGTCCTTCAAATCATGGTTTCACATTCACTATCTTCCTGTGCAGCAATATAGATAACATCAGTGGGGTTCTAGTTCAGCTTTGAATTATATTATCTCAATCCACAGAGGCATTTACATCACTGCAACTAGCACTAACATTATTATCCTGATACCAGTTGTCCCAGTGATGTTAAATTCAACATATTCCATATTCACTACAGCTGACTTTCTCCTCTTATGTCCCTGGTAAAGACTTCTGCACTTTATCAGKCTCTAATTTTGTGTATATAGTGCCACCCGGTTTCCATCATTAACTCCCCAACAGAGGGCAGAGAGAGCCTTCAATTTGACTTCCTTGTCAATGAGATTCTAAGATTTTATGTAATGGTTTGGTTATGACTAAGCTAGTGCCTTCTGAGAGGAGTATGCTTGGTCCAAGGATTTAAAATAGGATATGTTTTTGTTGCAAGAACACTAGAAATTATTTACTCAAGAACATGTAGTCTGTACATCCAGTGCAGGCAAGAAATGAAACAAGAGCTAGAAGAGAATAAATGAACTAGTGTGAAGGGAAGTCTGGACTAATTTTTCCTCTTCCTCCTATTTTCCTTGTGCCACCATTGGGAGAAAAACAACTTTTTTTTTTTTTTTTTTTTTTTTCCCTTAGACAAATCCTGTGGTCAGCCTCGGTTGGACAAGAAGCTGGTTCAGTCCCTGACAGCTTCGCAGCTCTAGGTTGGTGGTAAGTCAGTGAAACGTCATCTTCACCTCCCTCTAACCGTTGTAACAAGCATAAGCATAACATGAACTGAGGACCAAGCCCTGAGCCCTGTAGAACAAGTTTAGCCAAGGAAATTCTCTCTTAATCTTGTGTGGGAAATCATGAGAACTGTATCTGTTATGTTAATGGCATGTGATGGGACTGGTATAGCAACCTTCGTGCTCAGTGCTGTTACTCACCTTAAGTCTGCAATTCAGCTGTGTGGTGCTTAGTGCACTCAGAGCCAAGAAAGGCTGGATAAAATAAACAGAATGAATGAGCAAAAATGCCAATCAGCAAGGGATATTTGAAGCCTGGACCTGCAGTTTCCATGCAGTCCAAGACCAGAGGTTTGGTTCAGATTTCTTGTCCAGAAGGGTAATGCTGCAGCCCCAGACCCACGGACTTCGTGAAACACAAAACTTGACCTCTTGCTCAACAGAATTTAGAACTTGGGTTGTTTTGTTCTTTTTAGAAGATGAGAGGAGGTCAGTGAGTTGAAATATAGTGGCACTGGGATATCCTGATACTAGGGACTACGGAAGGCAAAGAAGGTATAGATCCATGAAATTAACACACAGATACTTACTGAATTCGTAATGGAAAAGGTTCCCATTGGCTTCATTTGGCTTTGGGTCAAGCCCCAAGTATTTAAGTAGAAGCTTCTCTCTTTGCATTATTTTTGACATTACATAGCTTTTTATCAGTGCTCTTCTGGTCTGAAATGCAAGATGATTTATACTAGAACAATTTGCAAGGAGGTAAACTATTCAGGGGGTGAGTCAGCCTTTCTGATATAGATAATTTACAGCTGTATAAGTGAGGGAGGTTATTAGGGTGGGACAGGAATGAACTTGGGTCCAAACAAAATAAAGGCCTCCTCTCTGTTTTCATCTCTATTTCAAAAATTGAGGAAATGCATGTGTTCCAGTCCCTTGAAGGTCCCAGGTGTAGCATTCAGTGAACAAAGCGGTAAGAGGGACCTGAGGAGTGCTGGTGGGTACCCTGCATGTCTACCATGCTGAATCACTAAAGCACAGACTGCCTGCAAAGCCGCTGTGTAGACAAGAACTGGGCAGAGCTGTCAATTAAAGAGCACATGGTATGCATCAACACATCCCAGTATCAGCATATGATGCCTTTTTTCTGAAAAAATCCCCAGATAATCTATGTTATCATGCTCTTCAGTCCCAGGGTAAAATAATGTTCAGCCTTCTGTGTGGGGAGGAAAGAAACAATTTTCCCAGTATCTTGTCCTTCCTTTAAAACATATCCATATCTTAGCTGTGTCATTTCCGTTCCCAAGACACTTAATCATTCCCTGCCAGTTCTCTGATAATGCACTGGAGAGCAATTGAGAAATAAAATAATTAAATAGCCACATGTCTTTGTTTTACCCTTTCATTAGATTACCTGGAAATAATAATAGTCTCTCACCAACCTTGAGGGCTTTGTTCATTTTTTTCTGCAGATAACAGGAAGCAATTTATCTTTTCCTTCTAATACTTTTCTGTATCTCAAGTCAAAGTTATCAATTCAGATTTTAAAGGCAATTAGAAATAGATATACTCTGATGTGGTATTTTTATCTTCATAAGAGAAATCATGAATTCAGACTCTGATAACAAGGCAGAACAACAAAAATTCTCTTTTCGCGGATGGTAACTTCAAAATAAGAAGTCTGATTTTAAAATATTAATCACTTGCTGGAATAATTTCCTAGCTGACAAAGACTGTAGAAGACTTATTTGTAAGAAGACTTACTTTACAATTGTTTATAAAGTGCTTTAAAATCTGATAATAAAAAATGCTGTGAAAATGAAATATTCATGCATTTATTAATCACCAGCTTTACAAAGCCTTAAGTCAACCAGAAGTTTTAAGATCTAAAATAGCTTATCAGCTAAGGGATGTTGGTGACCTCTGATGACTATTCAATACTCATTGTGTGATATTTGCTTGGGGTTGTGTCTATCCCCAGGTGAGTAAGCATCCACACTACCAAAACTGCTTCCATGAACAGATGGTTACTGTGGTCTTTTCAGTATCAGGACTTGGTTTATGTTATCAACTTATTCAGCATTAGTGGATGGAGCTCCTAACCCATGGTGGACAAAAACCCTATGAAACTCAACAACAACAAAAGCACAGTCCTGCCCCAATCGGGAATAACCCCATGCGGCAGGACATGCTGGGAGTGACTGCCCAGAGCAGTTCTGTGTAAGATGTCCTGGGATCTCAGTGGACAACAAGTTGAGCAGGAGTCCAGTGTGCCACTGTGGCAAAGCAGGCTGACTACATCCTGGTCTGTGTTAGCAAGCATGCAGCCAGTGGGGTGAGGAAAGAGATCCTTCCGCTTTATTTGGCAGTGGTAAAATCTCATCTGCAGCAATGTTTGAGCTCCCCAGTATAAGACGGACACTGACATACTGGTGCTAATCCAGCAGAGGCCATCAAGATGACTGGGGTTGGAGCACAGGATGTAGGAGGAGAGGTTGAGACAGCTGCGTCTGTTCAGCTGGAGAAGAAAAGGTGAAGGGGGATCCTAACTGCTGTCTGCGGCTGCCAAACGGGAGCGAGCAGAGAAGACAGAGCCAGACTCTTTATGGAAGTGCACAGGGACAGGACAAGAGGAACAAGTAAGAGTTCCTACAAGGGAAATTCCTGATTAGAAATAAAGCAAAATGTTTTCAATATACAAGTAGTGTCAAACCCTGGATCAGGGGCACAGAGAGTTTGTAGCATGCCCATTCTTAGACATAGTTAAGTCTCAACTGGGCAAGGCCCTGAGCAACATTATCTAAGYTGGACCTAGTTTGAGCAGAGGGTTGGCCTAGTGCTTCCAGAGACCCCTTTCTACCTAAATTGTTCTGTATTTCTGTGATTCTGTGTCTGGATTTACATGTACTTCACTAATATTAAAATAAAAACAAAAAAATTGAGCATTAAACACTTACCAAAGAGTTGAGAAATCTGGATCCTCTTTCCAACTCTGCCAGGGACTTGCTGTGCAATCTTGAGTAAATGATGTGATCTTGGAAAGAATAAGTTTATCATCTGTGAGGTCCATGGGGACCTGTCAGCTGGGAGGGCAAAAARGGAGTGAATGAAAGCAGAGTCCATGTTATGAGAGGGAATCCCATAGTCATAGGATAGGAGAAGAAGAGGCGGGTCTAGTGCTTCTGTTATGGGGTCTTGTCGCAGCCCCCTAAATGAAGGATCCTGCGGCTCTGAGGAATCAGAGAGAGCAATCCTCATTTATAGATGCCCGTTCAAAAATCTAATGCAATTGCAATACTTCATTCATACTACAGCATTTTTTATTACCACAACATGAAAGATTCAAACATGGAAATGATTCATACAATGCTATAAAATTCAGACGCATATCCTGAGTGGTTTCCCAGTGGGCTCCGAGCAGCAACAGCCCTAATCCTAGGTATGGTTGTAACAATACAGTTAAGACCACGTTAGTGATTTGAATACTATTATTTACAGTAACATCTAGAGGCCCAACTGAGAAAAAATGCTATATATATTTTGCTATGCCACAAGAAATAATCTCTCTCCCAGAGACCTTAAAATCTGCATAGTTAGGATTGGCCAAGAATGAGAAAAAATATTATCAGCCATTTGTATTACCTCTCAGAAAATAATTCACAGAAGCATTATTTGACCATACTAAGCCTAGGAAATGTGAAAAGCTATAAGGTATACACAGGCTTCCCAAAGTCCTTTTTACATGCCAGTCTGTTGGAGTTTTTAGCAGTCAAAGTTATGACAGAGACTAGCAAGAAAATTCCATCTTGTCTGAGAATCACATAGTAATCAAAACCTTAAGTACAAGAAAAAAAACTCAGTCTTTTTCTTCCCTCAATTAAGTAAACAAAGCAGCAGAAATAGTAAAGAACATATGAAAGAATAGGTAAAATATTTGATATATAGCTCTTCTGCTGCTCCATTAAATTCATCTGTGCTTGCCACATTGCTCTAGTGTTGATTCATTATTTGATGTTCCAGTTCACTGACAGAGCATGACTCTTAATAGGGAAAATGCTCTCTGGAAGAGTCTGAATATAAAGATTGAATTAAGTTCCTCTTGTCCTGCATGAACTAATCAGCAGTCTCTGCACCTGGAATGTGTGTTTTTTCTCATGAATTTTACAGAGCAGCCAGCACCAATGTAACTTGATTTGAGCTATCAGCAGACTAAAAAGATTAGGGTTGCTGAAGTTGAACAGTAACACTTTTCTGAAATGCCAGTTATGAGAGGAAGAAAAACAAAATCTTACACAGAGGAAAATTGAGTGCTGTCCTTGAAAAACAGCCACTGGTTGTTATTAATCTATCTCTGCTTTAGCAACCTGTACCTTGGAAACCTAAAAATCAGCAAGACAAAATTAGAGACTGCAAATGGCCAAGCTGCCCAAGCAATATGCGCACATCTGTTGAAGTCTATAGGAGTCACACATGTATGAGTCTGTGACAGCACTGAACTTTTTCCTGCAAACATTGAACTTCCACTAAAGTCAAAACAAATTCAGATGGCTGGGGAAATGCTCATAGTGTAACTAGCTACTATGTGCCTACACTTTTTTGAATCAAAATACAAGTACTCAGCAAAAGCAAGCCTAATGTTATGTACCAGCTATGAGACAGAGCAAATATACCATAAAGGCAATCCAGCTCTGTCGATGTGGAACTCCAGCAAAGATCAGCAATAAGCCTGTGTATCTCAGCAATGGATGGGAAATGATTATATAGATGATTCATGAGAAAAAAACTCCATATGTGTAACGCTTCCAGAAATTCATTTTTATTATTAATTTGAATGGACCACTATAAATATGTAACTGTAAACGTGTATATGTGGTCAAATAAATGTGGTAAAGGAATGTGAAACTTAAAGCTGTGTGGAAAAGCATTACTGAAAAATCTCCAAAATTTATTTCAGCCATTCAGTTGGTTTGCTGTAACCTTGTCGTCAAACTTGCTCCCCAGGGATGCACATTTTTCTGACAAATCCAAACACTCTTCTAACTTTTCAGCACTTGCAGGCTCTGATTCAGCAGCATATAGTGTTCTGTGCTGAAACGAAAGTGACTGCTGCGTTTGAAGCATGTATACCTTGCTCAGTCATAACTGGGGACTGCTAATTGGCACTGAAAGATATTTATTGTTCTGCCAAGGGAAAACAATCTGAGCTGTTTTCTGGCTTAGGCCTCACCAGCAGAAATGCTAACTTAATTCTAGATGCGAGATCTTTACTATGGGAGTTTATGCGCAAGCTAGGAATGACAAGCTGAATTTTCAGATCCCTACAAGTTATGAAAAAACCCCAAACTTTGCACTTGTAAAGCAAGCAAATTTACTAAAAAATTTGTGAGGATCTGCTCTCGCTTTTGGAAAGGAAGGAGAGTTTTTGCTTTCATTTCAGAGCAATGGAACTTGCGTATCTTGCTTTTCAAAGAGGAAGTGTATTCTAGTTTCTGTGCACTCAGTTACACAATTGTACATTCTGGTTACACAAAAGCCATCTCTTTAAACAAGAAATGTTTTTACACAAAGATTTAATGAGATAAATGTCTGCAGTGGATGCWGTAGAAACGCACTTGTGTCCCACAACACCTGCCACTCCTGTCGCTTGACCGGTGGAAACTCAGGTTATGCAGCACTCCCTTCGGTACGATCGGAAATAAATAGGCGAATAAATGAGGCCGCACAGGTGTTTTTATATATATCCACACGCACACAGAGTTTACTCCACTGGGGTGGGCGGSTGCGGGCAGGCCCGAGCGGACCGCAGCGGAGTGAGGCAAACCCCAGCTGCGGCCCGGTGCCGGCTGCTCAGGAGAGCTCGGTGCCCCGGCCCCCAACCCCGGCCGCGGCCCCGACCGCCACCACCACGGCCACGGCCACGGCCACCGCCACCGCCACCGCCACCGCCACCGCCACCCGAGCAGGGCGGAAAGGCGGAGCATGCGCGGAGCATGGCGCGGGGCACGCCGGGAGTTGTAGTCCGGGCGCTCCCGCGGCCGCTCGGAGACTCCGCGCATGCGCACGGCGCGCCCGACTTTGGAAAGTCGCTGCTTGGGGCTGGGTTAGGAGCGGCTGCCATCTTGGCCGAGGGACGGAGGAGCCGCTGCGCC
>NW_028186461.1:0-98978 GCF_003343005.1 Rhea americana | reverse complement strand
CCCGGCGCTGCCCCGCGGGCGCTGCCTGCCCCCGGCCTGTGCTGCGTGGCCCAGCCTGGCTCCCGCTGCGCTGCGGCCGCCGCCCGCGGCGGCCGGTCCCGCAGCTCTGCGTGCTTTGCCCCGCTCGGATTTGCCTCCCCAGCCCGGTGGGTCCGTGCCAGCCTGGCCACTGAGATCCGTCGCTCTCTGAGGGCCGGTTCGCGCCCGGCAGAGGCTTTGCTTTCCGGCGGCCCTTCCGTGCCCAGCCCTGTCTCCAGCCCTTGTGCGCAGCCCCCTCCCCAAGGAGCCCGGCCCCTGTCCTGGGGCCCCTCTCTGGGGGAGGCTCCTGCCGCCGCCGTTTCCCTGGGGTTCGCCTCGTCTCCTCAGGGTGCAGCTGTGGCCTGAAGTGGTGATTCCCAGTGGTAAAGCGTGAGAGTGGCTGGAGGTTTATACTGAACCGTGTTCCTTCGTATAAACATAGCAGAATGGCAGTACTGGTGCCACCGTTTTATTTTGGAAACATTGATAAGTTCTGGCTGTTAACCCTCCCACTCCCAGATGGGCGTCTTTGACCTTGTGTGGCAATAATATCCAAGTAAAAGCAGAAGAGGATGTTTACGTGGCTGCCTTTTTTCAGTTGGCTCTGAAATCTGAGGATTTTTGTTTTGAGATCTAAATTTGTCATCTTAAATTGACAGTAGAACTTCGGCTGTGTGTGTGATGCAGGGAGAAAATTGAATATAGCAYTTGGGGTTTCTGTTACTGTTTGTGTGGCAGCCTTTACCCTTCAAGCTTCGGAAAATGTCCCCAGCAAAACTAGTCTTTATAGCTCAGTTAGAGTTGAAGAAGTCAAAAACCCAGAGTCTTCTAGACTCYTTTCCAAAAGTATTATTTTGGCAGGTTTCTCATTGCCTTTTTCTGTCTCTGCTACCTTATCACTTCTCCTTTTTACAGAGAAAARGAGAGAATTATGGACTGATATTCTTGACCAGACAGTCAATATGACAGTAGATCCAGCCACTGCTTGCTTGAATCTACCAGAAAAAGGCATAGATGCTTAGGAATGAAGCATCAAATGGAATCCGTCATCAGCTCTCAGGAGCTTAATGCTTTAAAAAAACATCTTGTTTAAAGACATGAATTCAAGCTCTATTCTCTCTTCTTACAGTGAAAGTCTAAAGCAATTCTGATTTAATTATAGTTACATTGCTCTTTGCTATAGCCATTTAAATCTGAACTTGGTCTAGTGTGCATTCTTAGTTGTGGTTTGACTGACAGTTTTAATCACCACTCTGAATACATTCACTTCCAAGTGATCATCAGAATAATATGCAGCATTCTGATTCTAAGTGATTTTTCTTGTCTTTAAACAAAGAACTAATACAGTACGTGTGAAAGATGGTGTTGTAGTGGAAAATAACTGAGACTTCTGAGTGCTAACTTTGAAAGCTTCTTACAGATTAAACAGTTATTTTGGTGCTTAAGAGAGATTGAAAGGAGATTATTTATGTGAATTTATTACTTAAGCAAAATCACCTCTTTTTTTTTAACTCCATTATTTCTCCCTATGTAAAGTTCTGTTTCCTCTATGAAGAAGCAGACCTGAAAGATGTAGCTGTCAGGTTTATTTGTTTAAAAGTTTCAGAATGGTTTGGGGAAGCTGCGTGTAGAATAAACAAGGTAATAGGAGGACGTGTATTAAGTAGCATAATGTTTCTGTTGTAGAGGTTACGTCTATTGCTGTTTTTAAGAAAGCTTGTCCTTAGGACTGCTTCAAAGCTACGTGTGCTGCTTGAGTGTTTTACAAAAGAAATGTGTATCCTTCTATTTTGTGGCATATCCAATAGTTAAGTCGCTTCTCAACAGTGTTATCAATTCGTGTCTGTTGATGATAGGATCCAAACAAACATATTTTGTAAATTTGAAGTTGCTTAAACAAAGTTATAAGCTTATTCAACCATAGTAAAATATCTTTCATATTGCAGCAGAAAACAATTTTATCTCTACTTAAAAACAAGGAAAACTCATTGTGAAGGACAATGATGAAGCTTCTGAGAGTCCTGTCACTGTTTATATTTATCTCTCACTGGCTATCCAGTTATGCTTACTTAATATTCTAATTTTTGTCAGTCTGTGCTATTTATGTCTAATAGGAGGAACTACTTTGTGCTTTTTACACCTAAGGAGAGGGAATATGTATGCATCTACCTCAGTTGCTTATCCTGTCTGTGCTTTGCCCAGTTATGGAGGCACTTGGAAGCGTGTGCTTGCCTAAGAAGGGGACGTAGGCAAGCCGTGATTATAGTCTAGCTTGGGAGTATTCTGTTTTTCTAGATATTTACTTTATGCTATCTCATAAAATGAGTATTTTTAAGGACTTTAGTCAGTCTACTTGCTTGTTTTCRTTCCTTAGTTGTGGTTTGACATGTCGAATTCTGTGCCCACATTTTGGAGACAGAAAGGTGGTTTTTGTTTCCTCTCGTCCAGACAATGAAGCAATAAGGACTCAAGTGTTTTCTGTAAGTGTCTAGCACTCTGGTCTTACTTATTGTAGTGCAGAGTTGCTGCAGAAAAAGACTTCTCTTTTTTTTTCATCGGTCTTGCAAACTACATTGCATAGAAGTGTAACAAACAGGGAAAGAACATTAAAAAAAAAGAAAAAAGTGGCCCTATTTCATATGACCAGCTCTTAAGTTATGCCTGGAATTTCTACTTTTACTATAGTGGCAAAGAACAAACTTAGTAATAAAACATCAAGGACAGTCTCTCTCTCCCTCCCTCCCCCCTCTCTCTCTCTCTCTCTCTCTCCCCCTCCCCGTGATATTAGATGTTGTTACACTGGTTATTCAAATCATTTTTGAAAAGCTGGCACTATGTTCATATCCTGTTTTTTAAAAAAAAATTTATTACAGTCCTCTCGTGTAGAAGCTGATAATGCCTGCCTTCTACGCCTGTGTCTAAGCTTCTCTCAGCCGTGTTCATAGGAGCCGCCTGTTGTTTTGCTCTTGAAGAGGACTGCTACGTTTGCCTTTCAGTGGTTGATTCTGAAGTCCAAAGGCTTAGATTCAGTTACAGTTGTGACTGAGCTGGAAATTTCTTCACAGTTTTCTTTGGGTGGATTGTTAAAGTAGGATTGTGTGAAACTCTGCCTTGTTAAGGGGAGAAGTGAACTGCCTTTTACCTGAGCTGCGCAGAGCTTGGGCTTCAGGTCAGGCAGATCATGATAAGGAAGCTGGAGCTTTCAAGAAGAATATTAAATATTGGCCTCCATAAGATACTGATGTTCTCTTTTAACAGTTAATTATTGGTCTTTTTGTCAGGCTTTCACTTTAGGCATACTTTTTCTCTGTTAGTATTAGCTTCTGRCTGGTAGATACTTGGTAATCTTTCTAAGATTTAATACCAAGAAAAAGTTCAGTTTAAGTTTAAAGAGCTCTTGAATAGGAAAACACATAGTAAGGGTCATTAATATGATCCTACTTTATTCATTAATTTATCAAATAGATAGCTATCTGCAGTGAAATCTCCATTAAGAACATAAAATTTGTGACTGTTTGGGTGCATATCCCTTTGCTTAAAAATAAAATGGGCTTTTCGTGATTCCTTTCACATGACTGTGATTGAACGTTTGCCTGTTCAAGTCTCTTGTGTTCTCTGCAGATTTTTTCTGAGACTAGGGTAGGGTGGTTACTACWTTTTTTTTATTTTTGCTTCTTCTAGTGCAGTAAAGTAAGTTAAGGAAGACTACGTGCTGAATAGGCTGAAGAATATGTATTGAGACATGGAAAAGTGGAGTGTATTAAAGTTTAACATACTTTTGGTCAGTATTAATCCCTCATGCCTGCTGCTATYCTCAGTGCTAGCTGTCTTTTAATTATATATATATTAATAACCATTACTCTTGCTTGGCGGTTAGAGTTTTTGAACATCCAGATTTTGATTTCTCCAGTGTTTGAATGGATTAAGCCCTATTGCTTCAAACATCACTTTTGTACTTTCCTGATACTATAACTTTTGCTCTGCCAGTGCCGTAAGCTGCTCTTCTCTCAATTTATTTGCGAAGAAATTAGATGGAGTGAGTTTTTYCTTTAAAAGGAGATTATTTAACTTTTATYTTTATTTTTTATTTWTTTACTTTGGCTTGTAAGGGCCTGAATTAATTGCCCTTTGGACCACTCTATTTCTTTTTTTTTCCACAGGGCTCATCTCTACAAGTGTGTGTGTATGTATGTGTATATATATATATTATATATGTGTATATATATATATATATATATATATATATATATATAAAAAAAAACCATTTCCCTTGTTATATAATTATATCACTTCAGAAGGTAGATAAATTTAATGATTAATATGTAAAAATATTCATAATGTGATGATATGTTTAGTCCAATCTTTAACCAGACTTGGTAACTTCTGTGAAAAAAATGAACTGCCATATACTTGCTAGATCTTACCTTAACACCCTTTCCTTCCTATTTAGCCTTCTGAGATAATCTTGCAGGAGAGAGGCACTTCAATCTATAAAGAAAGAGAGGAAAAAGAAAACACTGGATCTTAGGAGATTGGAGGAAAAAACAAACAAAAACAAACCACACAGCAGTGCAGCACTAACTGGACATTTTTGGTATAAGGTTAGCAAGGCTGCCTCTTTTCTAAATGTATGTAGTTCATCTATCATAGGGATTGTCATCAATGGTGTAGTTTTCAAAGAAGCTTCTTATTTCAACTTTTTGAAGGAGATTAAAGTGCGTAATAGCTAAAGGAAAGAGGAGTGAAATGCCAAAGATTTAGGAGAGTATCTTGGCCACTTTTTTCTACATTTTTTTTAAAAGTTCTTATAGCTATCCAAGCTAACAAGTTGGCATGTGTATCTTCAATTTTTTACATTTTGCTCATTCAGTGAATACTGGTCATGTATAATATTTCTTATTCTAATTAAGAAGTGTTTGTCACTGAAATGTACAGAGGAAAAYTTAGGATTAGTGTGCGGTACTTGTGGATAATTGTTATACTTCTTTCTGCATTTGCTAGATTGAATTTACTTACCAGTAAGATATTAAACCATTTAAAGTAATAATATCCTAGTTTAGTATAAAAATCTTAAGGAAGTCTGTGGAATATTCTGAAATAATAGAATACTACTTATCTACATAAAGTAAGTACAAATATTTGTCTTTTGTAAATGCAGCATATGCTGTGTATTAGAACGGCCGATTTCYAGAGCAATACTACACTTGTTAAACATTTGCCTGAACCAAATCTAGTTCAGGTCAATGAATAAGCTATCACAAGGCAATAATTTTCTCATTGTTCCTCTCTTTGTGCGCCCATTGAATCAGTGTGTTTAACCCTTGTTCTGAAATCTAAATTGGACACATGGATTTTCTCTATGTAGAAACCTGTTGACATTGCAGGTGGTTTGTCTGAGTGTTCTCACTGGTGTGAAGGTTTGGAACATGGACCTGTGAGGTGTGCAGTCTCATTATTTTTTTCATTTCCCTTCCTTTTTCTCCCTTATAAGCCATTCAGAGCTGCAGGATTTTTATACCATTAGTGATGATTTGACAGTTATTAAAGCAAAAGATGACTTTTAAGGAAAGTCCTGCTTTCCTGCCCATCTGGGATGTGAACTTCTGAACAAAAAGACACCCTCCTCATGGTGATATTGCAGGTGAAAATACACTCAATAATATATGTTCCATCTAACACTGCGTACTTGATAGTGAACTGTATTAAAGGTATGTCTGGGTGTAGAAGATATCAACAAAATGAAGTTCACAATTAAGGTGGATGATGCTGGGTGGAGGCTCAGGGAGTTCATAGATAGTAATGGTAGGGGTACGATCTAATACGAGAGAGAACCTGTGCCACAATTGAATGTCTGTGCTTTTGGAAATTTTGCTTTCTGTTTTTAGAATTCAGTACTTTGTATTTTATTATTCTGCTTTTACACCTTATTATCAGCACACTAAGGCTCCTGATGCTTTACAAACTAAATAAAAATATCTAACAAAGTATTTACCAGTACAATTATTAGAACCCCTGAAATGGCTTATGAGTCTTAGGTTTTRTATCCAGAACAGTGTTTTGTTGATGACAAAGGTCATTATGTTGCATTATAATGTTGCGAGCATATACTTTTACTCCAGRATTTGAGTACCTTTTTGGTTTGCCTCATAATGCATCAAAAATTAAGCTCTGAAAAGGTGTGTGCGCACTGTAATAAGTGTGTTTACACTGAACACACTGAAAACATGTTCTACTGTTATTGGGGATCCTAGGCTTTTCTTTTTTTCTTTTTTCTTTTTTTTCCTAACTTCTGAGGATTTACTGAATTGAAACAGGTCACTGAGTGCAGTAGCATTGGCAAAAAGATGGGAAGGGACTGTGTGGCTGGGAGGAAGAGCATAGAAGGGGGAAAGTGGGATCACTTTCAGCARCATCAAGCTGCTAGAACGGCTCCATAGACTTATGAAATCTCACCTTCTGTGCCTCTATTGGTAGCTGTGTTGTTTCCAAACCAACTATACTAAACTAACTCTATATACTGCTCCTGTTGTCACCGTATGGCTACCTCTAGCTTGCTGTCAAGTTTTAGTTTAGGAGCCACTTCCAAACTTCTTCACAGGTCTGTGGGCTTTAAGTCACTTACTTATAGTGTGACAATTCCCTTTAAATTGAGGGATGCAATTAATCTTTATTGTTAGGAGCTAGTCCTGTTCTTTTCTTAAACGTGTTATCTTCAGTTTTTCATACAGAAGATCCAGGACATAAAAGCTGAAACTTTCACTCAAGGCTGTTGTTTATTACTACTGTCAGAAGTCTCCTGGGTAATCTAGAGGGTGCTTAAGATTTCGAAAGGGAAGTCTACTTTATCTTGTGATAAAAACACAGAAACAAATTAGATGGAAGAGCTGAGAGTATTGAAATAGTGGTGCAATTCTATGCCCTCATTGTTTTCTATAATTTCTGTTTTATTTTTCAAGAAAGTACAGGCTGAAATGTAACAAGCATTTGCATTTTGCAGGTTATYTGGGACAATTCTGTTGTCCAGTCCTGGCTATGCTTTCATGCTACCCCTTGGTCTCTTGCAAAAGATCCTCAAGAAGCAGATGATAGCCCTATCTTGCAATTAGGTAATATGAAGATATTTCTTCCAGAATTTAAGAGGGAAAAGATTTCCCTTGCAGCAGTTTGTGCTTCTAAGACAGTCAGTGATCCCTACTAGATGTTTATTTAGATTGTCTGAAGACTTGTGAGAAATTCTCACTTCCATTCTTTTCTGATTTATGTACCTTAGTACCTTATGTACCTTAGATAATTTAGACTGAAAAGATACAATCTGTATTTCCAGATAACATTGAGTTTAGTACACAGGAATATTATTTCACTTTGTCAAAAAGAGTAGGTGTCTTTAGTTTGAGTTACTTTTCTTCGGTCAYTTGCGATGTTTCAGAATATTTACAAAGAAAATAGCTTATTTTTCTTGTGGAGCAATGCATGTATATTCATATCTTGATAAATAGTTAATTGTAAGAAATTTAGTGCATTGGGTACAATAGTTCAGAGTATACTGTTGTACTTTTAGCTGAGTCTCAAAGTTAATCTTGAGAAACTGCATCTCTTGCCATTTCATTTGCTGGTTCAGTTATAAGCAGCAGGTGACAAAGGTCTTTCCCTTCAAGAAATTTTAAATAATCAGCAGATCTTAGATTTGCAATTATGTCACTGGTGGTAGAGAATGATTCATCATTTCTTTGGTAATCCTTGCCAGGCTGAATTGCAAATCTATACAGTCTATCTTGATTTGGTTTATTGCTCAGGTGCTCACAGTAAGAATCTGTTCAGGAAGGTAATTTTTGTCAGGGGAGATCATTTGCCARTATCTTTCTGCTTATGCCTCTGTGGCCCTTGTTATGCATGTTCTTGAGAGAAAAGAAGTTGAAGCATATCTGGTGCTCACTTTTTTTTTATGCGTCTTGGAGGAGGAGTCTTAGTACTTAAATGGGATCCTTATCAGTTACTGATGCAGATACTCAAAACTGTACCGAGAAACACTCATAAAACAGACATTACCTACTTTACTGTTCTGTACAGAGCATGTTAAAGAATYCTAATTAGTTTAATATAGGCATCATCTTTATTACGCTTTCAGAAAAAGTATTGGCTAAACTCCAGTCCTGCAAATATTAAGATCTCATTTTGGTTCTGGGTTTGCAGGTGAGTAGGGTACAACAGCTTGCTGTTTTATGGTAATCTGAAGAAGCAGTGAACTTTCAGTGGAACTACTGGTCTAATATTTTTGATCAAGTGATGCTATTTTTCTAGAAGAGAGTAGCCAATATACAAGGCCACTTTTTAAAACATTCTTTAAAACATCTGTAAGCACAGCTGAAGTTTTCATACTTGGTAGTGAATACAGATAACAGCAATTTAATGGCCAAGTTTTTTTCCCTCACCTCYCCAAGACTGAAAGTTTTGTGTAGGTTTGTTTGAGTAAAGATGTGTATGAACCATTTATTATGAAGGGTAGTGCTGAGATTGGAATGGGGAAATGTGGTAAAGCAAGCATTGTGCTCAAAACAAGAACAGAAACTAACTGGCRCAGATTACAGAATCCTCTGCAGGTGCTGTCCTCTGTTAATAACTGAATATGTAACGGCTTATAGAGCTGCTTGTTTAAAAGCTGCAGGCTGGGTGTGAAACAGAAGGTGGTAGCCTTGTATTTCATTTTGCTATGAGAGTTTATAGTATAGAGACTGTTTATAATATTTAGATTCTTGTAGACACTTCAATGGTAACGCATTTGAAATATATTTGAAACTAAGTGGTGCTCCAACATAGCTACTGATACCAGTCATTATTTTCTTTCTCTCCCCATAAGAATCAAATTAAGGGGTTCTGCAGTGTTTCTGGAGCTTGTTCTTGAGGGTTAATAAATTCAGCCTTTTTACATAGTTTTGCTTTGTTCTTTTTTAGTTAATGTGAACTCTGTTGTCATTTGGGTATTTCTCAGATAAATTAGTTGATCTAAAGTGTATACGCTGGGAACTGAAGACTGAGTGAATGTTAGTGGGTATGTTGTAACCATAAGGTTAACTTGRTGTAAGAGCACATTGTGAATTTGTGTCTGCTTAGTACACAGCTGTGTTATGATTCCTCAGTCAAGATACCTATATGTATCAATGGGATTTTTATCAGCATCATTTTTTTTAAATCTTAAGTGAAACTACATTGCTATTCTTTCCCACTTAGCTTTGGAGAATTTATGTGGGTGTCCAGGAGGAACTTTTAGAAATCACTGGAGGATGAACAGGTGTTGATGGACTCCTTGGCCCAAATTAAAGTAATGCATGGGATATTTTTTTAATGCAAAATAAGGTAATTTGGTTGAAAATATTGCAGAGCTTGGGCTAGAGGCTTTGTAGATGCATGGGAGAGATAAGAGTAACATAAATAACTATTCAGAACTTGCTCTGGAAAGTTATCCCCGTAAGAGTCAAAAAGAAGGAAATTCTTAAAGGTAGGAGCATATGGACACTTACCAATAACAACATAAAGATATCTTTTTGAGTACACAGAAAATCAACCATGATATTCAATGACTTTCCATCTCTGATGTTACATAAATAATAAAGGAATACCACAGGTTCCAAGGTAATGATACGTGAATGTTTTATGAGGTTACTTATCTGGGCAAGAGAAAATTAAAATAATCCAGGAAAGCAGTGTGTATATCTAAAGTGTACAGTGACATTCTTTCTGTGGGAGTGGTTGAATTTAGCCTTACCTTTTGACTGTTTTTCAATCTCAAGTTACTTGATTGTCATATATTGCCAATAGCTTTGTATGTGTTGGTCGTGGACGGTTTGTAGAAGATTGACTCAAGCTGCATTGCTTTGTTCTTTATCATAAGCATCAGCAATTAAGTAACTGGAGTATTTAAAACACAAAAAAAATACCTAGTATAGGCTTGTGCAGAGGCCTTGGATATAGGCCTTGTGAAAAGCTGGAAAAGTTAGACACTCAAAAAGAGTACTGAATCTGCAGAAGGCATATACTGGGTTATGCAGTCTGTGCCTGTCKTCTCAAATGAGTAATAACTTAAGCTGTTGTCAATAACGAGGCACTGAAATGGAACCTCAATATAAAAAAGAAAAGACCAGTAACCTTGACTGCCTGTTCAGAGGAGGAATCTGCCTCAAACCAAACACTGAGAGAACACAGGTAAAAAAGGAGAGAGGGAGGGAAAAAAAAAAAAAAAAAAAAAAAAAAAAAAAAAAAGACAGAAGAAATTCCTTTTAAGGGCAGCAAGAGAAAATTAAGAGTTAGACCTGACCTCTGGAGATCTACTCTAACCTTCCCTGCTCAAAGAAGGGTCACCTAGAGCACATTTCTTGGTACTATGTCCAGGTAGGTTTTGTATATGTGAAAGGATGAAGACACTGTGACCTCTCTGAGGAACCTGTTCCAATGCTCAACCACCTTCATAGTAAAAAACATTTTTTCTTATGTACAGATATCATTTCCTGTAGTTTAATTGTTGTGCCCATTGCCTCTTGTGCTGTCACTGGGCACCACTGAGTAGAGTCTGGCTCTGTCTTTACTCTCTCTCCCTCCATCAAGTATTTATATACCCTKGTAAGATCCCCTCTGAACCTTCTCTTCTCTAGCCTAAACAACGGCAGCTCTCTCAGCCTTTCCTTGTATGACAGATGCTCCAGTCGCTTAGTCATTTTAGTAGTGCTTCACTGTACTTGCTTCAGTATGCCCAGGTCTCTCTTGTACGGTGCTCACTACAGGACACAGCACTCCAGTTTCAGCRTCTCTGCAGATGCTTAGTACTTCCTGAAGTTTATCCCCTTTATAAAAAGACARATGTTTGCTTTTACATGGATAGAGATGCTTGAGTTACTGGCCTTCGTTCCATGCAAAGCAAATAGTTCTGTGGTCCATCTCTCTCTGGTTAATCACTTAGGTCTGAGTAGAAATCAGGTCTCCTACCCTGTTTGAAGACACTATTATTTTGTGCTTTGTGACAGACCTTTCCTTCACCTATAGCATTAGTCATTTAAGTAGATGCATGTTGAAAACACAATTTTAATCAATTTAACTGAAAAGACCCCAATGATCAAGGAAAAAGATAAACTGTGGGGTCACCTCTCTATCCTTGCAATAGAAGGAAAGTGTTCTGTGAAAGCATCTCCCGGCTGAAAGGGAGAGAGGGGAGCCTCTGCTTAATGCTCTCAGCYGAACCTTTGGAGCAGTCAAAACTGAGTGAAAGGTAGATTTTTTTTTTTGAAACAAATAAACTAAGCATGCTCACCTATGAAAGTATTTATACCTGCATTCACTGAATAAAGAAAAAGAATGGAATTTGTTGAAAAAATGAAATGTGAATTAGTGGACATAAGTGATGTCTGCTAAGGTTTATCGTTACAGCTAGAATGCATATTAAAGCAGAATAGGTAAAAAGGAAAGGGGATTAGTGTCTTACTTCAGATGAGAAGTGCTCTTTTGAAGTGAATTTCTTGATTTTTCTCACTGACTACATTTTGATTTGACTTGTGAAATGATCGTGGGTCATGGAAGCTGAATTCCTTTTGGATGGGACAAATCTGGGAGCTGCAGTGCAACAGCTGTGGGGGGAGCATGGGACCAGAGTAAAGCTGTCTAAAGTAAAACTCCAGAAATGAATACAATGTGGATACTGGGTCTTCAGTCCTATCTTTCATTCGAGCTCCGCTACAGATACATTGTTTCCTTGCTCATAGGGACTTAGCTAGCTTCAGTAAGTGAAGTAAGTGAAGAAGGTACAATGAGAGTTGGAGACCCTCATCACTGGYGAAAGACTGTAAGAGGCACCATAATAAAATAGCAGCAGCAGAACTGTATCTGAAAGGCAAGAAACTTTTAGAAAGATGGGAATAGAGGAGGTGAAAAATAGGCATATAACAATTCTAAAAATTTAATCATGTAGTAGAATAAGTCTTGCCATGCAAAATGCTTTTTAGAACTTGTAGATCTTAATTCAGATGCTAGTAAAGCAGTCTGATTTACTACTAGCACGAACTCCTAAAGTAAATTATCTTGACTCTAAGAAATGTCATTTGAAATGAAAGCTGGCTTTCTAGTTGAACTTGGTTGAAAGGTGACTRCTTAGATGAGAAGAAGCAGTTGTCTTTGGAGTTCATCTGTTTCACTTTAGTCACTCTGTTTCTCTGTATTATCATAAATATTAAGAGGAAAAATCTAAGGAATGCATTTTTGAATTAAAGCACTTCATATTTTAACTTTCTTAAGACTCCCTTGTTTTTCTTTGGTAACGGTATGGAAGGGACGTGTGAAGGGCCTGAAAGTTAGGAGTGCAAGGCATTTGTGTGCAYTTATGCATTAAGAAAACAGGATGTGCATTTGTATAAAACTGCAGAGCCGTTCTCTTCATTGTTATTATACCTGGAAACCTGAATCTCTATTGGATACATTTATTACAACTTGTATCTTGCTACTAGTTGTTATATGACCATGTGCCGCCTGGCCTAACTTGGAAGCTGGCCCCCTTTTCAGCGAGGTGTTGGACTAGGTGACCTCCAGAGGAATTTTAAAAAAAAAAAAATTCTATAAAAAAAAAAAAAAAAAAAAAAAAAAAAAAAAAAAAAAAAAACAGTTGAGAGGAAATGAGAAAATGATTCATGGGATTGTGTTCTCATTTTAAGATACTCTTGTTTCCTTGTAGGGTCTTTTATTTACACTATTTTCAGATAATTTTTAGATAAAGTATTTTTWAAATGTGCACAGAATAGGGAAGAACTATAATATATGAAGCAAGAAGGTTCTGAGAGATGATATAAAYGTTCCTTGACAATTGTTTAGACTACATTCAGTTTTTTTTTGAGAGTAAAACAAAGCAGACTTGTTTTCTCACCCAGTGTGAAAATTTTCATAAGGTTTTCTACCATTGCTTAAGAATCACCAACTGCTCTACATATTTTGTCTCCCTGTGCTGCATTTTCTGGGCACTTGGGATCACAAGAGGCAAAATTTTTGGTTTGTTTTATGGTGTATTTTTTGTCTTTTAATTTTCTTCATGTGTATTATGTGAAGAAACTTTTAAACTTTGAATATCTTTGAGATATAGAATTGTTAGTTAGTGTTTTTCCTGTCTATTACTAATAACTTCCTACTTTTCAGTAAAACTGTTAAGCTACCACAAGACAGGAAAAAGGGAGGTCGTTTAAAATCTCTTGCAGGCGCTCATCAGCTAACAGATTTCAAGGAAGAAACTTACTTTAAGGTCGGGGAGGGGAGGAGAATTTAAAGTTTTGACTTAAATGTGATCACCCTGAGCAAATTATTAAGATTATTGCATTACTCTGATTAAAAATTAATTGAATACAGGGAATAAGTAGCATATAGCCTGTGGATTTGTGTGACCGTCTCTTCTCACTATTGTGTCATATGGCTAAAGTAGTGATAAGCAGAGGGGCCTCCGGAAAAATTCTTCCTTCCGCCTGCTGTAGCAAAAGGCAGGAGGAGAATTTAGGCAGATTTATTCAGAAGACCTCTTTTTCATACTTTTAAGGTAAGGTCCAAAATAATCTGCTGCTGTAAGTTATAAACAAGTCTGTATGCTGTAGATCATTTTCTTTATAAAACAGCTGTTATTCAAAGAAAATACTAATGCTTGTAGATCAGTTTACTCAGCTATGCACAGCTGAGCAGTGACTACTTATAAACTATATGGGCACATAAGCTTCTTTTCATTTGGGAAAATATTCTTCCAGGATTGCCACTAGAAATGTGATTTCTAGATATTTTATTTTTTCAAACCTGGAAATATAACAATGTGTTCTTTAAAAGAATAAAGTGAAATAGGAAAAAAAAGGCTTTGCCCGTTAGGGTTCAGACAACACAAGGTTATATACTATTTTGGTCTTTAACTGTATTTCTTCCTCTCTCCAGAAGGATGGCCCCGAAGTTACCACATGGATGAATGGAGATTGTATATGTGTGTGTGTGTGTGTGTGTATATATATATATATATATGTATGTATGTATGTTTTATTTCATAGAGCTGTATTTCCACAAAATTCAGTACTGGAGACAGTTCAGGGTGCACCGAAATGGAAGAATTAAGATGAGAGAGCTGTATCTAATTACTACAGGATGTGGTAGTTCTGATTGCTGAGATTTGACACCTTTTTATCAGAGATCTGTAATAAGAGCCTGGAAGGAATTGTGTAAGGTTAGAGAAACTTTGGGATTTGAAGGTGTCAGAAGAGATACTTTCGTGTGAGAAGAAGTTAAGACTATTGCTTATTCTGAGAGCTTGGTCCACTGTATACTCAATCACTGCCAGTTATGGAGCCTTCACCTCTTCAGAGCAGCAACTCTCTAWTCAAAATATTATTTGCTGATAGTTTTCAGGTCATGAATTTAAGCTGTGTGTTGGAAGCTGAACTTTTTTAAACCATCCATAAATAAATCTGGTGTAATTGTCTGCACTCTTGGTAGACCAGCTGCTGTGGAGGCAGATTTGGAGCTAAGGTTGATTAGTCTTTTTTGATTACTGCAATATGTTCTGCAGTCGATGTATAGGGGTTTGTTTCTCCATTAAAAAAGCCTATCAATATTGATTTTAAAATCTTGATATATCGAGTAGGCTATCTGAAGAGAGAGGCTAGAAAAAGTGTTTCATCCATTAAGAAATGGATAAAAGAGCACGAACTCTTACAGACAAACTTTTGTTTTGCTAGTATGTTTTTGGCCCTGATAACACTTTGATACTTTCAGCCATAAAAGGAATAAAAATTGATACCTGATTTCTTGAATGAAAGACTTAAGGGTATATTGACTTAAGGGTAGCAAGGTGGCTGCTTACTTCCCAGTCCAGAATTGATAACATTGCTCTGGATGTGCACTAGCAGTGAAAAATTTTCATGCAAACACATCACCTAAGTATTAAGATGATACTTAGATTTGAGTCAAACAGTGTTGTGTAGGAATTATATTATCATAATAGACTTTAGAGCTAGAAAAGGCCAAAATGAATTATTTAACGTTGTGGTTGTAAAATGCAGGCCTGATAGGTTAATGTCAGTAACTCCAGCATAGTTTAAAAAATATGMTTTTAAGCATTTGGTAATAGGAAGCAATCTGTTTCACTGATTTCTCCTTTGTATATCTAAAAATACTTTAATACTGTCTATTGTGTGTGAAAAAGCATGCCAAGTTTAATGTATCTTGTTTTCCAACTCTGGTATTTAAGAGCCAGCCATTTTAAGTATTGCTCTCTCTTTAAAATCACAGTAGTGAACCAGTTTTAGCTTAGTGGTTTGCATATACAAATTATTGTCCTCCTTGAAATGGATTGCACCATGACAAGGAAGCAGCTGAAATAAAAATAGACTATCTCTTTGTTTTCACAAATGGTTTTAATTATCTTGTACAGCTCTGCAGTGGCTTTTCTTGCCAGACCTCTTGGAATTAAACAAAAGGCATACAATGTTCATGTACATTTTTTTCTCCCCCCCCCCCATTGAACATATATTAAAAATTAATCAAAGCTAATATCCTTTTAGTTATGGAGAATAAAAATGAATTATAGGAAATTCATGGGCAAATTATTTTAGTTGGTGGCAAAGCCTATTTTGTCCCTTGCCTGTCTCTTCTACRTGCTGCATTTTTAGTATCTTTGAGAAGAGCTTATGGTTGGAGAAATAATGATACACTCTAAAATGGAAAATTACCAAATTATATATTTTTTTGTTATCTACCAGGATCCCCAAGTCCTCCTCTGCAGAGCTACTTTCCAGCAGGTCAACCCTCAGCCTGTCCAGGTGCATGAGGTTATTCCTCCCTAAGCTGCAAGACCCTGCACTTCCCTTTGCTGAACTTCATGAGGTTCCTCTCTGCCCATCTCTCCAGCCTCTCGAGGTCCCTCTGAAAGGCAGCACAGCCCTGTGGACATCAGCCACTCCTCCCAGCTGTGTATCATTAGCAAATGTGCTGAGGAGGCACTCTGTGCCTTCATCCAGCTCACGGAGGAGTAAGTTGAACGATACTGGACCTGGTATCGCCCCCTGGGTACACCGTTAGCAGCAGGCCTCTGAGTAGTATTTGCGTCGCTGAGGTCTGTCGTTCAGCCAGTTTTAAGTGTACCTCGCTGTCTGCACGTCTAGCCTGTGCTTCCTCAGCTTGCCTACGAGGAGGTTACCGAAGGTGGTGGTGGCGGCTTTGAATCTGCACCTCAGTAGTGTTTAGCAGAACAGTGGCCTGTATGTTAGCTCTGTAAGTAGTTAAAGTAAATATATACAGCAAAACGGAGGCATGCTGGTTGTGTTAGCTGGCATATCAGTGCTGGCTCTAATCTGGCTTGTACAGTTATTGATAGCAGTGGAGATACAACATCATGAACTTACTTGCATAGTTAGCGCACACTTCTGTATCTTGCTTCTCTGTCGGGCTCACACAGCACTCAAGGAAATCTGTTTTTTAGTTTCCTTGCTCTTATTAGCTTTGCTAGCTAAAAACAAGTTGGCATGGTAATGTTTACCTATGCAACAACAGCATTTTCAGTTAAGTGTAAATATATTTTATGATACTGCTGCTGTGCCTGTAGTTCAAAAATTGAAAAAGTGTGTGTGTGTGTGGTTATTTTTTTTTTTTTGAGTTGTGCAGGAATATGATTTGTAACTGCTGATACTACATTGAGAAGATGCTTGAAATATCTATTAGGTTTTGTTGTGGAAGTTAAAGAGCTCTTGCCTAGTGAGTTACACATTTGCTCTGATTAGCTGCGTTAGTGTTACTTTGGTCTTAAACTTTCTAGGTGCAAAAGTTATTTTGAGGAATTATGACACTTGAGCTACTTAGTAATTGAACCTAGAGTCTATTTTTGGACTCAGTTTGCACTGTATTTCACATCTGGTCAAAACAATTTAGGCACTTGGATTTTAAATTTCAGCAGATGTATTAAGGCAGATASTGTTTTCAGTGAATTAGTGTAGTGCTGCAATAATGCACGTGCAATGATGGCTAAGGAAGCTAAGCTGCATTCTGCTGTTAAAAACCTTTTCATTTCCATTCCTAATGCAAATGTCTCCTGGGGTAAAACTCATAATTGCTTCCCTTTGCATCCTCTACTCAATAGTTTTATAATCTGTGTCTGTTCTTTGCTTCCTGGCAACACTTATTTAACTTAAGTATTTATTCTTGTTTGGGCAAAACTGACCATGTTTCTTAAAGCTTATTTTAAGGAAAAGGCAATAAAAATATAAAACAGTAAAAAGTGTGCATGAAAACTATTATTTTAAAGGATGAAAACTGAACACTTAAAATAGCTGTGAATTTGCTATCATTTTTTTTAAACAAGAAAATTACCAAGCTAACTGTGTCTGCTTAGGCTTAATAGGTAATTACATTCAACCTTTAATAGAAAAGATCTTTGCTATAATACAAGCCTGCAGTTAAGGAGAGGTTACAATATTTGGGTGGAGGACAGTGTTTGTGTTCAAATTCTTATGCATAAAAAAATACAATATAAGCACGAACAAGTGACTTTGAACTTTCTCTGAAATATGTAGTCTATTCTCAACTGCATGCAATGCACTTGCATTTCTATTGATTAAAAATCAGTCCACTCTAAAAGGGATATAGATACATTACATTTGACATGCAGACATTTAAACAAAATATTGTATGGTTTACACTTATTCCAGAAGTGTGTGTTCCTACGTACTCAGGTTTTCAAAACTATTATGAAAATTACTCTGGATAATTTAAGTAATATTTTTTTCATTATTGCAAATATTTTACTGGATCATTAGTAAAATGGTAAGTAGTAAATGTGCTTTCTGAATTAATACACTTCTAAGGAGTACATAATGATAACAGTATTTGTATAAAGAAGGCYCTATTATTCTAAAGCTTTGTGGGGAAAAAGCAGTTCAGGCTGTGTTCTTAAAATTAATTACTGAACAAACACCATCAAAGTGTTATGGGGCTAAGCATGTGCAGTTATTTCACTACTTTTTACATTATAAAGAACATATACAGCGTATTTTCAATTCTATGCCTTAGTAATATGCAAACACAAAATTTCGTTCTGACAGTTATGTCTTCTGATCATTGAAATGAATATATATGACATAAAATTACCTTCTTATCTAAGTCATTTCTTTAACAGATTAATCCCGTTAGTGAATAAAATCACAAGTTAAACTGGTATGACTCTGCCTGAAGAACTTCAAAGCCTTAGATGGCATTTTTCTTCTATTTATACCTCTTGGGGTTTTTTGTGGTAAGAAGCTCCTTCCCTTTTCTTACCTTTGTTTCAATGAAGAAGAACTTAAAGCTTCTCTTCCCCCCACTTCTTCTCATGATTTATTAAAAGAAAAATAGATGAGAAGGCTTTCCCTTTTTGCCACCTTGTTTCTGAAAGTGTTGGTAGTATCTGGGCAGTGTTCCTCTAGACTGTCGTCGTCTTCTCCCCTCCCGCACAAGGTATTAAGTTTGCTGTCTTGGATTAAAATGCCACGGAAGTTGATGTAATTTGGCCTAACAGCATCAGGTCCTGCCTTAGTTCGTTCTTAGAAAGCCTCCCCTAAGGCCAGAGGCAGGAGTGAAAGCACTCTGAATCCCAAAAGGATTTATGGACCAACTTCATTACTGTAAGGCAGAGTTATTTTAAGCCGTGGTTGTTTGAACCTGCCTGCACGCCAACAGCTGCAGATGCAGTTTCTCAAACTGCACAAACTAACTGTAGTTTGTCTTCTTGTTAAGAAGTTGTATTAAGTGTGCGAAAATACTATACCTACTTGTGTTTGAGTGCAACTATCTGCAGCATGTATATTGCCGTCTTTTATTTCCCCCACTGTTTTCTTCATACCATGAGTTTAATGAATTCTCAGTAGATGCTTTTGTCCTGCTCTCTTCAAAAGTAGAAGTGAGACACCTGTTTTGCATTGAACAGCATCAAGTTCTTCCTTGAATCTTATCATTGGGTTTGATTTAATTGAGATATATGTGATCTGACTTCATTACAACTTAATAGCCCTGTTGAGTGGCAACAGCGAATGGTCATTTGAAGGAATGACAGAATGGGATCAGCTAATAGCTGGCATTGCTTCCCTGTGCGTCAGGACCAGGAAGAAGCTCCAGGTGAGCTCCTGGAGTATGTTCTGCATGTCAGCCCTTTATTGTGTTCTTTCCTAGGCCTTGCAGGCTGCCATACTTACTAAAATAAGTTTGCTTTTGCAAAGGAGAAATGTAAACTTCAGAAGCTAGAGATGGCTGAAGCATCTACTGCTACTGTCTCTCTTTGCCAGCTGTCTTAAAATGGTGACAATTCCTGATTCATTTTGCGTGCACATACACAAGGGAGAAATACTGAAAGCTGCCTTTCAGCTCTTTGAAAACAGTGGAAAATACTAGGTTGCTTAAAATTGAAGGTTGTTAGATGATTTAAAATCAGCAAGCATTGCTGCATAGTTCAGGGCAACTTTCTGCTGGGACCATATAAACAGCAACAAATGCTGCATAGTTTATCTAATAATCTACATGTTACTGTAGCGTGTTACTAAAAAATCCAGCTAGGAGGATATATGCAGCCACTGAAGTCATTCCTGTGAGCATTTGAATGATTATTTTTGCAGATTGAAACGTTAGTCTTATTATGCTGTATTATTGTATCTTTTTATATACCAAACAATTTCTGTAGTCTTCGTTTTCTAAGAAAATTAAGTCTATATGATTATGCTCTGAATGWCTTTTCTCCTGCCTCTTTCTTTTATCCCAGATGGGAGGGAAAATGACAATATGAGCTCACTATAGTTTTTTTWAATCCTAAAAACATTTATGATTATACGTTTATATTTGGTTCTAGTGCAGAAAAAGAATGTGAGTAGCCATTCTCAATTGTCTAGAATCAACAGTTTTTAGGAAATAGTGCCTCCATTAGTTTCAACTCATGGAATTACTTGTTACATTGCAATGAATTTATAAAGCTGATACACCTGATTTTTAAGGATTTCTTGAGTGATACTTCTGTTCATAAAATCATTGTTTATAATATTGCTTTAAAGCAATAGATACATTTCTTTCAACTAGCGAGGGGTTTGGACCCCTTGTATCTGGAATCACAACATTTGCTTTTGATAGAATCCTAAATATTGCCAATATTTTAATACAATTTAGTCCCATATTATGATGTAGTGTAATATTCTTTATATATCCAATTTGATTTTTTTAAAAGTCACAGGTAAAATTAATTTAACTGAACTGATACAAAGACTTGTGTGGAAACTCTTGTTCCCAGTCTAGTTATGATGAAACACACTACAGGAAGATGTTACATGTGCTTCAAAAATGGACCTCAGCTTTTTCATACAACTTTTGTGTAGACCATTTTAGTTCCAGTCACCTGTAGATAAGCTCTAGGCTGTGGCTGCCTGGGAATGGTTAAATCCTTATTACTGTTGATGAGATTGGAGAAGTGTAAATCATTTCAGACTGACTTGAAAATTTTAGAATCACAGAAAAAAAAATCTGGCTATTTTTAATCTTTTGAGATCATTATGGGAATTTCCTGTGTAACTTTAAATACTTTTTTCAAAAATGCACAGTGGTTTAAACGAGTGCTACTTTTGTATCAAATTTATTCAGTATAGTGAACCTATTCTGTTTCTTAATACCAGCGCTTTTCTCCATGCTTGAAGCCATTTCTTTTGCTGCATCAAACTTGTATCCTTTTTTTAGCACTACAGGAATCAGTCCAGCCTGAGCAGCTTGTAAAATCTTGTGGTTTGACCTGTGGGTGCAGCTCTCCTTTTCTTGCACAGTGTGRGGAATCTGTGGATGCTTCTATTTTAGGGGAAACAAATGAGACTTCTATAAAATTTGCTTTTAGCTAGTCGGTGTTGTAAAAGGGATAAAACAAAAGTTTTAGAACATGTAGAAGACCTACAAAACATGATGAAACTAATTTTGGTATGTTTTTATCACCTAAGGTCAGTGGTCCAGAAGACYGTAGTAGTAGAATAGCTATTTCAGATTAAAACTGAATGGGAAATATCTTTTTTTTCCTTTTTTTTTAGTAAGTATATTCAGTATGAGTTTCTAATATACACAAGAGGAGTTAAGTGCTAAAAATTAAATATAAAAATAGAAATCAGCTGGATGTGTGTGATTTATAGGGTTATTGATTGTTGCCATCTCTCTGGGCTCCTTCAAAATGTTGCTCATTTAATCATCGCAGATTCTTATTTAAGTAATTAAAGTATTTTTAGCTTTGTTTCCCAGGGAAAAGAGGTTTAGACAGTTAACGCTGTCAGTCTGTCCTGTTAGACTCTCTTCTTCCCTTTTTCCCCTCTGCCACCTTACAAACCTCGTTACTTTTTGATCCATCCCAGTCAAAATAGATGGGAAGGGAATTATCAAAGATGATACGAGTTACGAAAAATCTGGAGAGAGTGTGTGTATATATAAGCATGGCAGGAAAGAGTTTAAATTGGTACCCAGCTGAGAGGAAAGCTGCAGTGTGAGTTCAGTGATGATTCCTTGTTGGATGCCTGCTAGGTGCTTGCTGCCTACTTTACGACTGGTAGTTAAGGGGGAGTGGAGGAGGCAGGGGGTCCTGTTTTAGGAAACRTGGAAAGAGAAATAGGGTCATTAATGAGCAAGGCACAGTTAATTGGTACAAAAAGATGTAGAACGCAAGCTTGCTCGCTGCTTCTTCCTGTTAACGTTTTCCAGTTACCTAATGAAACGTGCATTGAGTAAAGAGCCTCTGAATTTTAGCGAACATGCARTGAAACAAAAGCCTTTGGTTTTATTGTCCAAAAAAATAATTGGAAATTTTACTCCCACAGAGAGCACTGTGCAATGTATAACATTGTAGTTTCTTATTTTTAGAAGTATTGGGAGACTAGTTTATTGAAATTAGACCATTATTAGTAAAAACTGTAGGTCTCATGTAAACACTTGGATAGCTCAATGTGATAACAGATTAATTTGGGTGTTTGCAGACAGTCATTTTTATTGTAATAAAGATTCTAGAATTTTTTTTTGCATATTTTCAGTGAAAATGAGATGTTACTAAGATTATTTAATGAGTGTATTTTTCAGGCTTATTAATTAAAATTTGCTTTAACATATTTCTGGGTGGATGTGTGCTGTATGTGCTTACCTTATGACTTTAAATGTAAAGTAAAATTATCACCTTCAGTAGTTGCATTTATATTATGTGCAATGTTATTTCTCCAGGTGGAAAATAGCAGCTCTTCTTTAATGCTAACTACTTTAAGCTTTAAGTTTTATGTGTCTGTATTGGTCTAGACACATTATTCAACTGCTTTCTTAAAGTAGAAGGAACACCTACTTAAGTTTGGAAGAACTAATTAGGAGGATAGTTCTTAATTCTGATCTTGTAAAGTCTGTTAAATTTTACTTTACTTTTTAAATTCTTGTATTAAAAGCTTCAAATTTGAGCAAGGCTTAGGTTAATTTGTGTGATTCACATCTGCAATCTAGTAATTAAAAGCACTTAGTTTCATCAATAACACTGTGTGTTATTGAAACAAGTTGTTAGTATGCTTTCTCAGTTTTATCATGTTTTCCAGTGGTTAATATTGGTATCAGCAAGCTGTAACATGCAAAAACCTGCTATTTTGTCACTTTTGAAATACGCAAGGAGTTATCAATGTCACATTTTAACAGAATAGGGACTTTTAGCTGCAGCTTCTAAAATGAAATTTGTGGTATTCAAATCTATTTTCCTTTTCCAAGTTACGTTTTGCATGGCATGCAGGTGATAACTTGTTCGTTGTTATTTAGCCTGTGCTGTTATCGGTTGGGAAATTCGTTTGTATAGTGTTTTGTACTCAAGATACAATACCAGCGGCTTAAGTTAACATGTTACTTCCTTTGTTGGACATAATACTTGAGCTTGGCAGATGACCTGAGACCTGGTGTGTGAAACCTGCTCTGYTTACGGATTTAGATTTAGCGGCAGACCAAAGATGTGCAGCAGTGGGCTGGGAGCTTTGCATGCTGGAAATAGCCAGTCATTTGGCCAGAGCGTTCTCGGAATAGCTTAGCAGCATGCCCTGCCTCTCAGCCGCTGGGAGCCCCAAGAGAGATGAGTTGGTCATGTAGGTGGGTGAACGATGTTGCAGTAGGTTATGAAGAGAGGAGACTCGAAAGAGGTGGCACAAGGGACGAGGCATGGGGAGGGACTGAAGTGTGAAATCTGGGAGGGAAGTCATCTTCAGCTGGTAATTTGAAGTCTTTAATAGCCTGTTCATTCTTGTATGGGTAGATATTGCTGTGGATTTATTAATATAGATATGATAATATGGTGTTGTTATATCATGATAATGAGTATCTTCTCTGGAGATATTCAAAACCCACCTGGTTGTGATCCTGTGCAATGTGCTGTAGGTGACCCTGCTCGAGCATGGTGGCGTTGGACTAGATGATATCCAGAGGTCCCTTCCAACCTCAACCATTCTGTGATTCTGTGATGAATGATACATTAATATAATATAATCATAATATTACAAATCCATACATTTAATGATATTATATATTATACTAATATATTCAGCTGCTAAGGAAGGTTGAGAATACATTTAAAAAAAGAATAGGAGACAAGGATATCAAAATATTTCCAACATAACCTTTATTTTAAATTAAATGCTACACCATTTCATTTATATCTATTAACATCAGAGTTAATAGATATAGAGTTAATAGATATAAGAGAGACAAGAGATGCATCTTGTCTCTGTTTACCCCCTTGTTCCCCTGCAACCAGATAGTGAATTAAGTTCAGTGTATAGTAGGAAACTGTTTACTTCATTTTTTTTGCAGAGGGTGGTGGGACACACAGGCTGGTCTGGCTGTTGGGTTTGGGGTACAGTAGAGGGAGAAGGATGAGCTGTAAATGGAGTTTGTCACACACACTTTCAGAAGTGATGTTTCCTCTTTAGGAAAGCACGTTGTAGAGTTTCGGATCACATTTGTAGACTTGATCTGACTGAGCGGAAGCAGAGATGCATAGAAGCAGACTTTTCTAAATTTGAAATTTACTTTTTAGTTTGTAAGTTTCAGGATTAATCTCATTTGGGAAAAAGGAGGAATGATTCTTTTGTAATCCTTTTTTTCCCCTCTCCCAAATTTTGTTTTTTAAACCAAGTAGAACTTGTCTTCAGTTTGTAAACTTCTTATCCAAGATATATGACATCAAAAAGGGCAGAGGTTTTTCAGACACAAGAGGTACAGTCAATTTTGCAAAGATTAGAATATCATTCACACTCAATTAACTGTCAAATTAAGAGGACAAAATCGGAAGACTTTTTTTTTGCCTAGGATATGAATATTTGCAGTTGATGTAATGGTAGAGACTAGGCCCTTTGTGCACCACATTTTGTATTTTGAGAAAATGGAAAGCAACCAGAAAGAAAACAAGTGTAGTGGTTTTGCTTCTATTGTAATGTATCTGCATCAAAAGTAGATTTTTTTTTTTTTTTTTTAAGATTTTCTGAGGTTTTAAATTTTTACATTTCCTCTTCATCCAGATTCAAGATCCAGCCCATATTATGGCTGGCAGTGGGTCCAGATCAGGATCAGCCAGTGGATTTTCCATGAAATCACAGCTTCAAATCACTGGTAAGTCCTTACAAATATATCCTTTTCTAGTTTAAAAAATGTAAAAGTAAAAAAWTTTTTTTTGAGTAATTCAGTGGAAGTTACTAGTATACTGTGTTTCAAAAAGTTCTGAGTAGTACAAAAACTTGGGAGAAGTTGCAAACTAAAATTGTTGGTGGAACATCATCATGACTTAGTAGAAACATTGCTGTTTTGTTCAAGATTTTATTTGAAGTGCCTTTTTGAAATGATCGATTTTCTTGTAAAGAGGAAAGAAATAATTATTTTTGAATGTTGCTAGGTCAAATATACAGAGCAATTCTTTTAAATATGAGAATGTAATATAATATTCCTTTCTGTTAGTAACACTTGGCATAGCATTGCATCGAACACTTTCATTGAATTATCAGACTAAGTGAATCTGAACTGCTGTTTTTCAAGTTTGGCTTCTTGATTCTCATTTGTTAGCATGTTTTATGGCCAGTGTTGAAAAGGAGCTTTAATCAAAGTGTTAATGAGAATATTACTGTAAGTGAGCACCTGCAGATTGTATGCGAATAGATTTATATGGCATACTTCGCGTAGAGCCCCACCAGCAGAGGAGGCATTCAAACTTTAGCATCAAGTTTTCTCACTTGTTCTCTGCCTGGCAAATATTGCTGAATTATCTGGAGCATGGGAATTGGGAGGTCTGTAGATGTATGCAGATCTTTGTTTGGAAGCATCAAATGTAAATCTTGCCCCCTTAGTGCAGAAGATATGTGGGTATATGTAGAGGTTTCACAAGCTTTATATCATGGGGATGAAAAGAATCATCAAAAATAAATGGGAATTTTAAAATAGGAAGAAGAATGAAACTAAATTATGTACTGGTTCTAGCTATCACAGTGAGATCAAGCTTTTTTTTGTCGCAGTGGGCCCTGAGACTGTAAGAGAAATCTTATTGCCACAAATGAGTGTTGGCGAGAAAGACTGATGAACTTTGGAAGGAGGTATGTCCTCCCCATAGCCAAGTAGAGCAGAGAATGAAAATGGTGATTTCTGTCTAAGGTTTGTCATGTTTAAAGGCCTATGACTCATAAAGAAAGTGAACTGAAGAAATGTCTCCTGTTTAGCATGGTGATTCTTGAGACATTTTGATTCCTAGTTTCTTTGGAACTTGAGCCGCAGTCTGCAAGAAAGCTATTTCTTGTGCTAGCAGGTTTTACCTTTTTTTGCAGAAGGTTCTGTAAGCAATCCTTCCTCCTCTTTTTGGTTCTAGTGTCTCCATTGTAGTTTTAAGTGAGCTTTCAAGTTGACTAGGCAGATAAGAACCCTGAATATAGGTTCAATACTGAAGAATTGTACTGTGTCAAACCAGATCTTGGTGTCTTAGGGTAGCCAGTGATGTTGAGGTGTGAGATGCTGTAACATTTAAATACTGRTGATGCAAGGGGAAGAGGAGGGGAGCTATTCCTGAAAACTAATGTTAGCTAACTGAAGCAAATTTCTGTAAGATCTCTTAAGAGGAAGAGAAAGAAGTTCCCTTGGGAGCAGTTCAGAGCACTTTATACTAAGCTACTTCTCTAAATCTCTAAAGGAGTGTAGACTATAAAGGTAATCCAGGTAGATTAGCCATATGGGCTTGAATTAGTCTGCTTTTTTACTTAAGCTTAGTAAAGCTCTAAAGAGTTCTAAGTCCTATCCAGATTTGGTTTTGTCTGGAAAAGTAGGTAGTTAGTGAAACTCAAAGTTTGCCTTTGGCTAATTTTTCTGGAAATTTGCTTTGCTATAGAAAACTTAACACAAAATGCATTTCCTTACTCCTATTTTTTAAGTTAGCTTTGCCAGAAGTAGCAGCAGCTGCCCATGACTCTTTAGTGAGAGAGACAAATCATGTTTTGGACTTCCTGACAAGTGAGTGTAATAAATTATAGGAGTTTTTGTGGCTGRTGGAGGTTGTAGAGGGTATTTTCTATATTCAACACACAGGTGCATTTGCGGATCTTATACTGATGATTATAGTGTCTAACCATATAGAAAAAGTATTGTTGCACATTCCAGGCTTTCATGTGAGCAATTGTATAAAATGGTCTGAGATGCAAGAGCAAGTCTTTTGTGCATTTAATGTATTTGTTCGCTTGAGCATTGTTGTCAAGCATCGATGAACCTGACACTTGGATACTGACGCACCCAACTGAAAAACATCATTTGCTGTTGATGTCTCGTAAAGTCTATTGTTATTTTTCTCTTAACAGTTATTTCAGCAAAACTAAAAGAAAAAAATAAATGGTTTGGACCTAGCCCTTATGTGGAAGTCTCGGTAGATGGGCAGTCAAAGAAGACAGAAAAATGCAACAATACAAATAGTCCGAAGTGGAAACAACATCTTACAGTGTAGGTTTGATTTTTGTTTCCTTGTTGGATTATTTGAGCTAAATTAATGCTATGTAATTCACATCAGACTTAATGGTTGTGGTTTTTGGTTTTTAATTTTTATTTTTGATTTTTTTTTCTTCTTTAAAACAATGTGTTCTGTTTTACATGATATGAAGATATCTGTGCAATTTCTGGAGCAAATGTGATCTCACAGTCTAGCATATATATCTATAAAACAATTGCACAATTTTCCTATAGAAAGGCACAGTGCTTAAGAGGGGATGCATTGCACTTTAATGCACGTGGCATATAAAAGCAGCTTTAATTGCATGAGTAGTAAGGAAAATAAGGTARTTTGGTAATAAAACTGGTGCTGTTGCATGTATGTTTTTGTTGCCATATTTAAGATTACAGTGTTGTAAAAATGCCRTGGTTGGAAAGCATAGCATAGCATGGGTAGCAGTATTGATTGTGTAGCATGTCATAGCACTGTTTGCTCCATTTTGCACGCTTCCAACTTCAGTCGCAAGTGCAAAATTCCTGACGAGCTTGTTCTCACAGAGTACAAAACCAACATTAGTTTCAAGAGGAACACAGTTACTATGTTTGTTTGTCCTAGTGTTTGGTGAGATGATAGCAAGTATAAAGAACAGATATTAAAAATAATCTGCTCTCTGACATTTTTCACACAAAAATGTATGACATGAAGCATTGGAATGAACACCACTCTTCTGCTGGTACGTTTGTTAACACTAAAGTCACAGATTATTAGTCTTGGGGCACCTAGAGCAGTCCTGTCTGATGGAAAACCTCTTTGCCTATGCATTTCTTGTAACCCAGGCCGTTGTGCAGTTAGTTTTTAGAATTCACCTTATTTATATTTCTTCACAGTAGAAAGTAAATTATGAAAGAAAGTTCCTTTTGTGTTTCRTGCACATCAGCGTGCTAAGATTCCAAGAGCAGATTTCTTAGCTTCTGTAATGTGTTTTTTGTTTTGTTTTGTTTTGCTTAATGTTTGTGGYTTATGCTACCCAAGTCCACAGAGTCATACAAGGACAATTTTTGCTCTTGTTCGTTGTGCTGCAAAGAGACACTGAATCCATTTCACCTTCGCTGAAGATTCCACTAATGCCATGTAGAACTTAGTGGAAGGAGGTGTCATTATTTCATAAAACATGTTAGTTACACTCAAAATTTTGACAAAAGAATAACGGTTTCTGCAAGTGATATGAAACATGGCTTCCTGTTTTAAAAAGCAGTCTGGTAGATGGAGCTGCATATCCTGCAGGGACTGACTGACTGAAAAAAAAAACAATAAAAAAGCCCCTACAAGCATAGAAGTCTGGACTTCTCAACCATGTTCGAGTGAAATGATCTTCTGAGAAAATTGGCAGCTGTTTGTACACTTGTCTCTAGCAATTAAAGTACTTTAAAATGTTGGAATGTCCTTTATAGGAAAGGAATATCAATATTAAAAATGACCTTGAAGTTGATATTAGGAATATTTTTTCATTTTCAGTTCCTTGCACATGCTGTTCAACAAATGCCATTACACGGTGCTCATTTTTTTTTTTCTTCCTTCTCTCAGAATTGTCACTCCTGTGAGTAAATTAAACTTTCGAGTCTGGAGCCATCAGACACTAAAATCTGATGTTCTTCTGGGAAGTGCTGCTCTGGATATTCACGAGACTTTGAAATCAAACAGTATGAAGCGTAAGTATAAGATGAAAAATACTTTGGAACAGAATTTGTGAAACATAGTCAGTAAAATTGAGTGCTGTTTGCAAATCTTTAAAGACTCTAGTGGGCCTTAGRAGTTCCCTTTTGCTATTATGGATTACGTTTATGAGTTTTCTCACACATTGTGTGCATGTATATATATAATATGTGTAATATATATGTTACATGTAATATATATATATTACAGGCTGCTATGGTGTCACTGAAAACATGGTGTTTTTCACTTTAGTAGTATGTGCAAGAATGAAAGCCTAATTGAAAATGTCTTTTGTTTTACATAAGAATGAAAACTCTGACGTGTTCCTGATTCCACGCCAGGAAATATGTGAAGTTTATTTTGTCTGTTCTAGATAGTGTTATTAGGGTAATATTGTATTATTTCATACATCAGAACTATTTAGCCTTTGGGCAGTATGTGCGTCCTGTGAAGCTTGGAAGGAGAATATAGAACGCTACGCCTCATTACAGAATTTATRTTACTACAACATACAACCTTGTGTTGTCATGCTTGCCTTCTGTCCTGCAATGAAGTGTTTGCCTCTGGATTTTCAAGTGTGTGCATAGTAGTTGCAGCGTGTTAGTAGCTTTTTAATAAGCTATCTTCCTGATAGTGTTACTCTTGCTGAATCTGGTTGATAATTACTTTGGTAACTGCATTATTCTGTATAACACCAGATATGCTGGAGTAATTCAGTGAATTTGGTTCAAGCGATTTCATCAAGTGTGTGTACTTATGATTGTGTTTCACTGTGACATGGAGTCATTTATCCTGCAAGTATCTTTGTCTAGGGATATGATACAAAATCTTCTTGTTTTAACTGTGGATCTTGTGTTAGTTAAATAAAAATGGAATCTTTTAATCTGAAGATAGAATTGATGTCTGCTGTGAATGAAGAAAAATATGAATTACAYTTCTAGACTATAGGTTTTGAGGACAATTGTTCTATTTGCTTCAGAAATGTGGGCAGAAACTCGAGTCTCAACTTCTGCTGTAATGACAGTCCTTTCCTTAGGCAGCAATGAGGTTTATGCTGCAGTTTTCCTCTTTTCAATACACAATATCATTTAACTGATATCCAGGAATGATTAATTTTATACAAAACAAAATATTGTGGATACAGAGCTGTGGTTTGGGATTTTTTTCTTGATTGCTGGGATCTGTGATTTGATTATTGAATAAAATGTACTCTTTTGTCATGTAGTAAGAGAATTTCCATTTTTTTTAATGTACTTTTCCAGTTGAGCAGGTAGTTGTGACATTGCACCTTGTTGGTGACAGAGAACCAGCAGAAGTGGTAGGCGATTTGTCCGTCTGTCTAGATGGGATGCAAGTAGATCCTGAGCTGCTAACGAATGGTGATGCCTCAAGTGTAAGAAGTGAGTAATACTCTGTTCAAGTGTACAATGATTGTAGTCTCTGATATACCAAGCTTTTCTTTCTGGAAACTTTAACATAGTATTTTACTAATGGAATATCAATGGTTACTATAATTTCGTCTTTATAATAAAGGCAGAACTCTTCTATGCTTTTATATGAGGTGGACTCACAGTCCACAGTGGAGGTTTTCAGCTTTACTGAAAGGCTGATCTTATTTGTGTAATATCAGTATCTTTATTTTCCGGACAGTGCTAACTTTATTTAGTGTTTCCAAACTACTTTACTTGACTGAAAGCTTCTAGCTCCCTGCCATGTTTAGAACATCGTATATAGAAGAGCAATAAAAATAAGTCAGTTTAATTTTAGAATAATAGGTGGTCATATTCTACTGGCTAGAAAATTGTTTTATATTTATTTTCTTTAAATATGTCTTTTAATTTATGTGAAAGCTTTCATAGATTTTGTTTCCTGTGGAGTGCTGTGGAGAGGGATTGCGATTCTTCCTGTTTTGCTAGCATCTTCAGGCTCAGATAACTAGTATAATTTTTAACTGAAAATCTTGAAGAATAGGTGTAAGAAGTGTGATTACACTTAAAATAGCAACTAAGGATTTTTCAATTCCAACGCAGCAGAGCAGGYGAAAGAATATTTTTGACGGTAATGCACAGCACAAATTAGGAATAGGAAAGATTTATTTCCCCAGAAGAATTGGGCATTGGAGATGCTGTCTCCTATAGCAACTGGGTAAGCTGTTCATTGGCTTATTTAAGCAAGGCAGCTCTTAGGTTTCTATTTCTTTTTAAAGACTAAAATAAATTACTTTCAATTCCAGCTAAATAGTATAGGAATATTGATTTAGCACACTAGCATTTCGAGTTTTTAATCCATCTTCCTTTGAATTGTGGATCAATCATGTAATCTGAGGGTGTGGGGGTTTATTTTTGTAAAGAAAAGGTGAATACTGGGGCTATATAGGGCTTGTAGAGCAAGGTTGAGGTATGTTGATAGAAGTATGTAGTAAAAGTAACAGAATTTCCTAATATATACTTATTTTTCATTTGTCCTTTTACTTTGCTCTCCTGGAATTCATCTGCTGAGTTGAGGAAAAAGGTGCAGTGAATAGAAAAAGGAATGCAGGTAGTGAAATTGAGAACTGTGTCTAGTTTTGAGCTCCCCAGTATAAGACATTGACTTACAAGTGGAAGTTTAGCAGAGGATTTCTAAACGATCAACTGACTGGAGCATATGAGGAAAGAATGAAATCTTGCGAAGAGGTAGAGCGTTGTTGTTGAGCAAGCTGAAGGTGCTTATAGGCAGTTACATTATTTACTCAATAGCCTTTTAAATCTTAATTTAAGRTATTTTAGTTTCTGGAATTAAAATCACTTCCTTGTATGGCCCATTAACTTCACATTACCGTAAGCCTTTACATGACTACATTCTTCTTGTTGGCTTGGATCTGTTCGTAGTTCCCGTAAAAATTGGTAACAGACTTGCTTGCTAATAACGTTTATTTAATTCTGTGGAACTGAAGCATTTGTGCTATCTACATGAATGAGTGGTTCAGTGCTACATACTGAAGTATAACAAGTGCTGGCACAAAAGACAAGTATTTGCAAGGTAGCTGAATAAGCAGCTGCAAAATGTTTGCAGATCTGGGCTGAGCTGCTGTAATTCTGTTTGGAAAGCAGCTGAATGCTATACTTGCTTGAATGCCCTTGTGCTAAATAATTTACGGAGCAAGGGAAGAGTCCAGGATAGAGAGTCCTGGAAAGCAAAGGTCTTGCAGTTTCTTGCTAGCCTACTGGAGAGAAGATTTTAGAGAAGTCATTGTCCTAACTGTTTTCCCTGTCATCATCAAAATAAGTGAGAAAATATGAAAAGCCAGATCCACTTGAGGAGTGGATAAAACTGCTTGTTATTGCTACATAGACAGGAGATGGTGTTATGGAACTGTGTGCGCTTGGGAATATTTATACAGTTAAATAATGTCTTGTTATATCCTCCATAAGGAGAAAATACTACTGCTTTTGTATTTCGCAGCAAAAATATTCATTAAAAAATGAATATACATACACAGTCTTAAAATAAGACTATAGAAAAGTAGTATAGTGCCTCACTATTTGAAAGAAATCTGGGCATCAAAGACTTCTTTTTAACTTGAAAATCATTCAGAATGTTGCTTATACTTTTATTGTCTTTTTCTTTCTGATATTTAAGGTCCTACACAGAATGATACCTCCAGAGTAAAGAATGATGCACGGTAAGACTTCTTTTTTCTTTTGTACTGAGAAAGAGAAAAAGAGACAAATTCAATACACATTCAAATACTAAACTGATCATCTCAATTTTCTAGCTTCAGTTTGCCTCTATACCTGAATGTTCTTTTGATTTTTTTTTTCTTTTTCRTATTTCCCACCTCTCCATAATGCTTTATTTAAAGAGAAAATAYGCTGGAGAGATCATAACACCTTTTTCAGCAGCATAGAGGCTTTAACTAATGCCGTATGGATGTGAATTAATTTAACTATGCTAAATGTCTTTAAAAACAAATTACTTTCAACTTTATTTAACGTATTAGATTAGAAACCTTTTTTCCAAAAATAAGCAAAACTTCRTGTTGCTTCAATGTCTTATCAAGGTTTGGAATCTATTTGGTAATTTTTCCTTTGCAGATCTATACTGTGTTTATGTACAAGCTCTCTGATTTAACTATTTCATTTAAACTATTATAAAATTATATGGACTTCTCTAATTTGATGTCAGAACATTTACTTGTGTTTGGTTGCGTGTCCAGCAGCAAATCAATCTGGCATGTTTTAAGATGGGAGTAATCCCAGTAATAATTCATTCAGTCCCTGCCCTGACTCGTACTAAAATTGGTGAAAGAGGGGCACAATTGGTGCATGTTATCTTTAACAGGTCTCCACTGGGCAGTTTAAGCCGAGTTATTCGCTGCAGTTGAAGTGCAGACATATTCTGCTGTCTCTGTTGTGAGGATGGCAATTTATTTTAAGAGTTCCAGCAACTGAGATCAGTAATGTTTTAACTGCCTACAGTAGTTTGCTTAGTGGATGTATGCCTTAGAACTGAAATGCTTGATTTTAAGCTGAATCTCATACATTAATTTGCGTTTATAGTTCAAAAAATGTAAATCTTTTCACATGCATTATTCTTAGATTTGTAGCTCTTCTGAAAGTTCCTGGCCTCAATGCAATTTTTTCAGTATCACAAGGAAATTCTGTGGAATGCTTTGAGGATGTGTGGTTGTGTCTCCAAGTTTGACTGTCTCCATGGTGAGAAACTGTTCAGAGAGTAGAGCAGCAGTGTACCTTAGGAAAATTAAGCAAGCAGAGATTTAGAACTAGGCTAAAAAGGGACTGTCTTACTCCAAAGTACAGAGTATCTCTCGTTTTTGTGTATGTTGAATGTACCCTCTATTCTTGAGGTTCTTCCTATATCTGAAGATAGAAAGTTGTTTGTTTTAGAATTTAGCTTTGTTAAATAAGATACCAGAAGCTGTCTGGCGCTGGCAAGTTTTTAAGTTTCCCATGAGGTTACGTATTCTGCTGCTTGGTAGGATGAAAGTGTGACCACGCTCCATGATAGATTAACCTTCAGTGAGCTCAGAGCCACTTTGGTTAGTTTTCCAGTGCTACACGTATCTTATCAATCTGTATAGTGCGCTACACTTTTGAATGATATCTGAAACAGCTGAGTTAATTTCACCATTCTTTCATATATCACAAATATAACTGCCTTAGCTATGTAGTCTAGAGTCTTCCCATGACAGTTTTATTTTTTGTTCTGTTTCTTTTTGCCCTCAGAAGAATTTTTTCCAAGCTTGGGTGTTCAGAATGTCTGGGTGTTTGAGTAATAACAGCTGCATCGTTTTAGTACCAACCGGTGAAGATCTTGATGTTCATTAAAGGTTCATTTTGAGGATCCTTTATATGGTCATGGCAATGATCTGAACCTGGAATATGTCTAGCAGTGGTTGTTTTTATACACTGATCCACATCAAGACAGTTTTATATGTATCTTAAACTAACAGGTCAAATATATGAAAGATAGAAGCTTAAGCTTTTGACTTTAATGTTAAGGTAACAGCACTATGTTTTCTGCAACTGAGAAAAACTAGGCTACAGTTCCTACACAGTTTAGATCGCTAGTTAATGCTTGCACAGTCATTTAGTTTTACATTTCTTCTGGGTTGATGTAGTATGATATAAATTATGTGCAACTGGAGCAAAGATATATTTGGTATATTTGGCATTTTGATATTGAGGTAAAACATAGGATTTTACTTGATCCTCTATGACTGGTGATATGAATTAAGCCTGCCTACCTACTTGCTTTTATTTTGTGCACGTTTAAAAGGATGTGTTACACAGATTTTAGAGGTACTGTACTGAAACGATAGCTTACAGTTTTATTACTAGGGGCCTGTGTATTTGAGCTGTCAATCCACTAGAATTTTTAATTGATTTTTTTCTTTACTGAACGTGCTAATTATGAAAATAAAATGCTTTAGGTATAAGGATTCAGATACCAGAAACTCTAATTACTGAGCTACAAATATATCGGAATACCATATAGCTAAACATAATCAAACAGTATAGGATGGCTGAAAACTGTTCTGTAAAGTTTCAAAGGGTTTGAGAGGTTGAGGAGAGTAATTCACAACTGTTTATCAGAACTTCAACACTCAAGTCTGAAATTCTCTGTTATGTTCTATTTCAGACTGATAGTTTTGAAACAACAAAAACTAGGCACTTCTAGAACTGCATTTAAGGGCAATTTGTGCATCTTAATGAAGTCTTCTGAAATTTTCAAGTATACTGTCTGCTCTGAGCATATTCTGGCTGCATGGGGCAAATGCATATACGCAATTTCCAGGTCTTAATCAGCTTCTTGTCTCATTAGAACAAGCAGAATTCATGGGAGGAAATAGCTCAGCAGCAAAATCCAGAGACTGGAACAAAAGGGAGGTGTATTAAATTGGGAAATTAAGAAGGAATTTTCAGCAATAGATATTAGTAATATATATATATCTCATAACCTTTTCATCAATTGATGTCCCGTATACCTCAGAAGATAAACTGGTAGTGTGTTTATACATTCATTACAGATGACAAATATCTGTCATTACGATATATTTGTAAGAATCTCACCTTGTTGCATTCCGGTGTCTTCCATAAAAATTAATACTTTCCATAAGCTCTTAAGAATAGTTCTCTGTTCTGCCTTTTCCTGTAAAGGACTAACTCAAATGGCCTTGAAAGCTGTGAAGATGCAGCTCCCAGTGAAAACAAGACTGTTAATGGTGGTGATTCTCCGTTACTCACAAATGGAAGCTATAAACCTTCTAGACCTCCCAGACCTTCTAGACCACCTCCACCCACTCCTCGTAGACCCACTTCAGTAGCTGGTATGTATTCTAGTGTGTGGCGTTCATTTCAGAGCTATTTGTAAGCTGTAGACTATTTGAATGAAAATAGCCATTTCTTGTACTGTTTCTGAAATACTACATTTTTGAGAGCAAATTTCTCTTGAGCAGATTTCTAAATGATTATTTGTAGCTTGCCTTCAATTTATGTTGTTTGATCATTGCTCCTATTATTAGAATTTTTTCTTCAGTGTCTGCTAAAGAAGTTTGCAATGTTACTGCTAAATATAGTGGAGCTGGTCCAAAAGAACTAGAGTGCTRCCACTGCACTGAGACATCCCATTGAATTTGATGAGACTTCATTAGGACGAAATCTACTGAAGGATTTAAAGAATAGTCCCAGTAGATAATATTGGGTCTGAAAGACTGGCGGTTTATTTTTACAATTCTAGTTAAATTCTTTTAAATAACAGCACTTAATGTTTTGATTACTCTTGCATTGAAATAGGTAGATGTTTTTTATGTTACTCGATTATTTCAATGCTACAATACTTGACACTTAAATTTTAGAACTTGGTCTCTGATTGCTCCCCATGGAATTCAGCTATGTCCATAGCTATGTAGTGTATGTCATCTGTGTTTTGTTGTAGAATGCTTCCAAAACCTTACCAGAGTAGCTTTTTAAGGAGTTTTAGCTGATTCCCCTTTGCCATTGTAGCAAGGAACCATCTTAATGGCTTGCTAGAAATTGGGGAACCATTAAATGTGATTGAGAAACAGTGACACTGAATGGCAATCCTTTCGTGCAGCTTAGGAAATCCTAGAAGAATAGGAAAACAATTTCGTGCATACCCATGAAGTAGAATGACTCAGAAGAAAAAAGTACTCCTGAAAAGTTAGTTGATAAATGTTTTTAGTTCATTTATTTAAAAAATCTTTCTCTTTCATCCTCATATGCTGCCATTTGTTTCAGTGATCTCATTATTACAGTTGTTAAATGCTCAGTCTGGATGGGAAACTGGGCTATAATAATTACTTCAAAAGATGAATGCAGTATAGTTCAGTACTAAGGCCAGACTTGTATACAACTTTTAATCCCCCCTCCCTGCCCATGCACAAATGACATACATTTTAAAATATTTTCACTTAGTTCTTTGCATCTGTTTCTTCTCCTCCACCCCACCCCAATTCTTTGCTTGTAGAGGCCAGGTCTCTTCTTGGAAATCTTATTTTTAACACATCTTAAGTTATTACAAGTAATTTACGATGAATAGCTAGCTTATCAATGCAAGCAAGAAAAAATTTTTTATAATTATTTACTGTTTACAGGCTACAAATGACTTGTTTTGGTAAAGATTATATATTCTATCAGAAATACCAAAGCTGGACAGTTAATGCCAATTCTTGGATTGAAGCATTTCTACAAAGTAAGACAAAGTTTATTCTGAGTTTGTGTAAGATGCAAAATATGTGAGTGTATGTGTGCACCCCGAAACACMAATTTCTGCATATCTACTTTTGTGGTTCATAACATCCAGAGTAGACTGCTGATGATAATAATTAAAGAAATCTCAATCAGAAGTTTTGTCTCCTGTCTTCGTTATCTCTGATATCACAGGAAGTGCCAACGGTCCTTCATCCACATCCACAGAAAATGATGGGGCCAGTGCAGGGTCACTGCCGGGTACAGCAGCAAGTGCTTCTTCAGAACAGAGCCCTGAGGGGGCAACAGCTGGAGCAACAGCTGCTGCAACTGCTCCTCCAGCTGCTGCACTGACCACACCTCCAGTGTCAAGACAAGTTCAGCCTGTAAATCCTCCACCTCAGGCACTTGCTACAGTCAGCCAAGGTCCTCTTCCACCTGGGTAGGAGCTCAGTGATTTTTGTGGTGGAATATCTGTTCATTTGGTTTGGGTTTTGGATTTTTGGGGGAGATGAGAGGGACTGGATTTTTGTTTTTGTTTACTTTACAGTAGATATTACAAAACGAACCATTCGTAACATCTAGCTTTTTCCACATTAACAAATATCCCTGCAGTATTTAGTTTGGGGAGTTTTATAACTTTGGTTTGGTAGGAAAACAAAGACTTAATATTTCACCAATTACAACATTCACATTGGTATCTGCCTTAATTTGCCAACAGTTGAAGCAGTATATGGGGGAAGTTTGACTTACCTTACAGAGTAATTCTGAAGTACAAAGGCAGTCTTGAAAAAGACAATTTAGTTTGATTTCAATTTCAATAGAAACAGTGAATTAATATGCTTTTTTTCCTCATGCCGTATTTGATACAAATAAAAAGTAAGTCTCTGTCCCAAATGCTGCATATAAAATACATCATCAGTGCCCTTCTGAAGAATTCTGCATATATATGATCTGTGCAAAAGTTGCATACTTGGGGTAGTTAAATGAATGTTACTATTCTAACATGGGATTATGCTCAACAGGTTACACTGTTTTGGTATTCAATACAAAGCATTGTTTCATTGTTTTCCAAAATTATATGCTTAGGCATGAAATTTTACTTCATTTTCCTATAACAGGCAGTTATGTAGAACTTTTTTTATTCTTTGTCTAGTTAAAAGTACTGTCAATGTGGACTTCATACTACTGTATATTGTACAGCATTTTGGGGCATCTCACGAACCAAATATTAGTTAGGTTTTCCTTGCAGTTTGCTTTTTAAAATGCTTATGTATAATATTTCTCATAGTTGTGCAGTAGGTGAATGGTTGGAATGATTTTATCTGGAGGGAGATAAAATTTTTATTTTATTTTTAGTTGGGAGCAAAGAGTAGATCAACATGGTCGAGTATACTACGTAGATCACGTTGAAAAAAGAACCACGTGGGATCGGCCAGAGCCTCTTCCTCCAGGGTGAGTCAGAAAAAGTCATCTGATTGTCTAGGGTATGTCTGGACTGGATTTATCTAAGGTTAATTGACTGATAGCTTACTAAAGCTAGCAAGCAGATTAGTAATGTGAATGGAGTGCAAGCAGGTGTTGCAGGATATCTAAGCTCTACAATAATTGTGCATAGCGTGGGAAGGAGGGAAATGTTGAAGATAACAGAATTGGAACTTAGCTTCACTGTCAAAGATTAGGCAAGTGCATGTATATTGAAAAACTGGTCTGATTTAAAGAAAATAGACACCTGCAGCTCTAAAAGGGAACCAAAACTATAGAAAGATGTTTTGAGATTAATCTATTAGCTTTGAGCAAGTGTGTCCTTGGCTACCCCTTCAAGCTGAGGTTACTCTTTTCAGGCTTTTGATCGTGTCTCAGGGTTCACAGATAATTTACTGTGCTTTTATGAAACAGTTCTGGTTATCAGGCTTTTCCAGATGTTAATGTCAGAACAGCCAACGGTGTTGGTCATTGTTAGAGCCTGTATTCACGTTTGTTCTATTTTTCTTATTTTTTCAAAAATGAAAGGAAAAGATAATTGTAGCGCTATACTTCGTTCATACTCAAGTCATTCATACTTACGCTGTATAGTTTACAAAGTAAAAGCATGCAAGACAGTAAGGAGAACTTGATTTTTTAAGAGCAAATCAAGCCTGCAGAAAGTCTCATGAAGGTAGCCCACCTGGTCTTAAGCTTTGTGACAGGATTGACTATCATATTACTGAAACTTATTCAAAATCTTAATGTTTTCAATAAAATTTTGTAAATTAAAAAGAATTTTTAAATAAATGAACTAAAAACCAAAAGAACAACTCCCACACACCAACCTACACCCCTCTTCCCTGCCTCCTGTCATCCCTTGTTTGTGCTGAATCAGACTGAACTTGTGCCAGAAAGGGCATAAGGGAATCTTGTGTTGTACTGGCCAATTGGCAGGTTTTGAGGGAAGAAACCAAAAGACTATTATCTTCAGGGACTGGGAGGGATAAAAGCAGTGATGACAGTACAATAATGACAGTGGTTTATGTAGCACTTAAAGTAGATTTTAAATTGCTCTGAAACTATTTTGAAAGAACTGAAAGCACAGTAAATGAGATGAGTCTGATTTGGTATACCATGGAACAAAGTATAAGTCATTCTCTTCAGAAAGACTTTTAACTCTTTACAATTTTAATTGTAAAGAGGGTAAAGGGAGAAGAAAGTCTGCTGATGAACCCATACTTTTATTTCTAGTTCCAAACATACTGTATCTTTGCTTTACGATTAGTCTGACTCTGAAAGTGCTTCTTAACCTTTAAAATTATTGTGTGTTACTGAGGACTGTTGGTTGTCATTTTTTAAAAAAGCTGGGAGCGACGAGTTGACAACATGGGGAGAATTTATTATGTTGACCACTTCACGAGAACAACAACGTGGCAGAGACCAACGTTAGAATCTGTCCGGAATTATGAGCAGTGGCAGCTTCAGCGCAGTCAGCTTCAAGGAGCTATGCAGCAATTTAATCAAAGATTTATATATGGGGTAAGGAATGTAATGCTGAAGTTGAGAAATGCGTTTTCCAGATTCTCCACCTATTAGATCGTAATGTCTATCTCTTCTGCATTTTGTATGTKCTATGTATATACTTTGTTTTTGGGAATGCTTGTGATAGACTCTTCCCAGTGAAGATACCAGACTTCAATAGTATGTCTTATTTCTTTGTGATAGAGTATACCTTTGTGTGTGTTCCTGCCATATAATTGGTAACCCTAGCTCGTGTCCTTGCAATGACTGCAGGCAGTGCATGCWGCTGAATATAGCTGGTGTGAAATTTCTTTGGTAAAATTTATGTTCAATATTGATAAAAGCCAGTGGTTCAAAACAAACTGCAGCTTAGTAATAAGCTGTTTTATTTACATCATGTCTTGCATTGGTTTGGCCAAAGACCAGGAAGGAAGGGTAGCACAGAGGAAACAAATTATTCCTGCTTAGGTAAAATGTCAATATACACAATGAATGTTATGAAAGTAAGGGGATTTAAAATAACCATTCCAGAATTTCAAATGCAGTGTTTCTGTCATCAATAGCAGACTTTAGACAGCTCCAAATAAAGCTGTAAGTTTATCAAGAATGCTGTAAGTTCTAAATTACTGTATGTACATGGGTTAAAAATGTACCTCCTACATGGCAGTAGGGAGGACTATACTGAGTGCAGGAATAAAGGAGAGGGGCCTGAGGAATGGAAGAAAGCTAACGTCACTCCAGCCTTCAAAAAGGACCCAGGAACTACTGACTAGTCAGCCTCATCTCAGTCCCTGTGATGTAGTAGCTAATCCTGGATACCATCTCTAACATATGAAGGATAAGAAGGTGATAGGAGTAGTCAGCATGGACAAAATAGAAGTCATGCTTAACCAACCTAATAGCCTTCCATGATGGAAGGACTGACTGGGTAGGGGAGGGGAGAGCAGTGGATGTCAACCACCTTGACTTGAGCAAGGCTTTCAATACTGTCTCCCACAATCATCCTCATAGACAAGCTGAGGAAGTACAGACTAGATGCACAGACAGTGAGGGTGAATTGCAAATTGGCTGAATGGCAGAGTTCAGAGGGTTGTGATCAGTGACACAAAGCCTAGCTGGAGACTGGTAGCTAGAAGTGTACACAGGGATTAACAGTGGAGCCAGTACTGTTTAATGTCTTCATTAATGACCTGAATGAAGGGGCAGAGTGCACCCTCAGCAAGTCTGCTGGTGATGCAAAACTGGGAGGAGTGACTGATATACCAGAAGGCTGTGCTACCTTTCAGGGGGACCCTGACAGCCTGGAGAGAGAGCTGCACTAGGAAGAGCATTGCCAGCAGGTTGAGGAAGGTGATCCTTCCCCTCTACTCAGCACTGTTGAGGCTGCATCTGGCGTATTGTGTCCAGTTCTGAGCTCCCCAGTATAAAAGAGACATGGAGGTACTGGAGCAAGTCCAGTGAAGGGCCACTAAGATGGTTGATTAAGGGCCTGGAGCATCTTTCGTATGAGGAAATGCTGAGAGAGCTGGGCTTGTTCAGCCTGGAGAAGACAAGACTAAGGAGGCATCTTTTATGAATGTCTATAAATATTTGAAGGAAGGGTGTAAATATGATGGACCCAGATGCTTTTCATTGGTGCCCAGTGACAGGACAAGAAACAGTGGGTATAACCTGAGAAACAGGAAGTTCTGCCTGAATATGTGAAAACTTTTTACAGTGAGAGTGACAGAGCTCTGGAACAGGTTGCCCAGAAAGGTTTTGAGTCTCCATGCTTGGAGATACTCAAAAGGAGATATTCTGGACAGGGTCCGGGGCAACTTGTTGTAAGTGAACCTACTTGAACAGGGGAGTTGGACTTAGATGATTACTCATGTCCCTTCAACCTCAACCATTCTGTGATGAAGTGATTTTCTTTCTGATTGTTTTGGGTATCACTGTACTGATTTTCTGTGTAGGCAGGTGCATTTCACAAAGAATATTTTTCTTGGCACTGAAGTTAACCATGCCAAGTACTGTAAAATTAGCTAACAGAAGAGCTTTCAGTCTTTAGTACCAAGAAGTAAAAGAGCCCAAATAAAAGACCAGTTTCTAATGAACTTAGAGACTCTCTGTGGAGGGGGGGGGGAGAGAAAGAAAAAAAAACTCTTTGGCATCTTTGCTGTATGTAACATTAACAAATGTATTTACTTCAATAATTTATGATGGCTACACTTAAAACATCTGGGAAGAAAATGGATAATGGCTAGTTAGTAATGCACCATTTCTTTGTGTGATTTGCAGAACCAGGACTTTTCTTCCACACAGAACAAAGAGTTTGATCCTCTTGGCCCTCTGCCACATGGATGGGGTAGGACTGACTAAAATAGTGTTTTGTAATTTAATTTAATTAAACGTTAAAGCATACTTCTACGAAATTTTGTCAGCTATGTCGGGGGGAATTTCTATGTATATGAAAAATCTGTATTTAAAATCTTCTTAAATGAAATCTAATCAAATGTGCTGTTAAAGTACCAAGTCTGTACAGGATGCGTGACTCCAAAATGGATTTAAAAATATGAAGTATGCTATTTTATTTCCAGTAACTACCGTGTTGTATGGCTTCTTTCATGCTATCATCATTACCTTTAGTATTTACGTTATGCAGGACTCCCCCCCCCACACACACACTCCTCTCTTCTCTTCATTTCCCTCATTAKATAGTGAGTTCTTGGAGAGTTTTGTTGATCTGAAAAGTTTTTGTAATGACTAATAAGCACCCATCTATACTTCCCTCAAAAAGAAATATGGGGATTTTTTACACCTTACATTGTTAACAATTTACACTTTTGCACACAGACAGAAAATATTTATATAAATTGCAAGTGTAAACTAATTCCTGGATCAGATAAGTGACTATGAAGTAGTAGTRATATGTAGTAGTAGTAGTTCAACACATATCTCATGATATCTGGGCAAAGTTCTTAGAGTTGTGTAATTTAAATATCTCTACTTTGCAAAGCTAGACCTGGTTTTTGTCTTAAGATTTTTCAAATATGACTATTTGGATTTTTAGTTAAGTTAGGGATGCAATTTCATGTCATAAAATAGTTGTGCCCACACTTTGCGTTGTTACACTATCTATATAACATTTCCAGAAATGTTCATTAGGCTGAAAGCAGCCCAGGAAACAAGGAAAACTCAGTTTTGCAGTTGTACTATTTTACTATCAGTATAACTTCTATGGACAAGTCTACTTCCAGACCTGTCTTCTAMACTGAAGTTTGTTACCTGCTGTAGTCAGATTTTGGTCGGATTTTATATTTTGGATTCCATATTCTGTATTGCTTTTGCAACACTGTAAATAAATAAAAAAAATAGGTCATAAAAAAAGCACAATGATGCCAGAAGACCAAATCGTGGCATTTATCATAAATATGTTTCAGTCATGGGCATAGGCTTAACTGTTCGAGTATTTGTATATTTTCTTGTAATGTGCACTGATCCTTTTTTTCTGAATATGAAGGGTTATGCCACTGTTCACATGACTATACTTTCCTGGTATTTGTACATACGTCTCAACTAATTTGTTTTTGCTGTCTACATTGTATGTAAGGCACACAACAATAATGAAAGCACCTATGGAGAAAACTTATTTTTGTTATTTTTTTTCAATTAATATTTTCCTCTAATTGAAAAAACAAATAGCATAGTAAGTGATCTTGGATGGAAATTTCAGCTTTATCAGTATTTTAATCTATTTAAATTATTAACTTTGAGAAATATCTGAAAAAGCTTTTTTTAAAAACTGTTAGCATTAGTCCAATAGATCTAGTTAAGGTAACTCTCCCAAGCTGAACTTTCCTTCACACAAATATCTATCCTGTGATGACACCCGGAATCTGACTTATCAAGATTTCATCATACAAGCTGTGCAGAATAGGTGAGCTTTTCAGGATAAGCTTTAGGATATAAGGAACCTATCCATGAACACTTCAATGCAGCTTTTCATTGAGGATAGGTGGTGGTGAAGTTTCATATAATTATTAGCAGTCAGTGCTATTAACATAGGTTCCTGTTGCTGAATAGACTCTTAAGAAGTGATGTCCATTGGAATGAAAAGATGTGTCAAAGGAGATACAGAGAAACTCGAAGACAGTGAAGGCTGGTGCAGGAGCTATTTTTTTTTTTTTTTTTTTAATTGGATGTAGTCTGGGCATTACATTAAGCAGATATTGAAATACTTTCAATTTTTGCTTCTTTTCAGAAAAGAGAACTGACAGCAATGGCAGAGTATATTTTGTCAATCACAACACACGTATTACTCAGTGGGAAGATCCCAGGAGTCAAGGGTAAGAAATTAGTTAGTTTCATGTAGATCTGGAATGACAAATTCACAAAGTGGTGACATTGAGAACTAGGAGACATGGCTCACAATTGAAAGATGGATTGTCATGTACAGACTTCTCAGTGTCATTTCAAATATATACAAAAGTACAAGACAAAATGGAAACTATCAAAATGTTGCTTGCAAATAGCACAATTATCAGCAAATATGTTGTTTATTAGACAATCAGTAGCTAAGAGACAAAGAAAGTAAACAAAAAACCCTACAGCAGCTTCCTCCACTCCTTCCCCGCACGACCTCGAAAAAAAAACCTAACCCACCTTCTACCAAACGTCAGGCTTTAGATTAAGACAGGCAGAAGAAAAACTTCAGGTACTACTAAAAGTAATGGAATACTGCTTTAGTTTGAGGTTCAGTTACTTTGACTCTTTGAAATAGGGAGCATTGGCAGGAAGTTGGAGATGTTCTTTCCCAGCTCCTCTATGCTTGAGCTGAAAACTTCCATTTAGTGAAGAAACTTCATCTGTCCCCTGTAGAAAAGGAATAAGAGGAGAGAGAATAGAATGACCTAGTGTGTGGACAGGGCTTTTTCTCTTTAGCCAAAGCTGCAGCTCTTCAGTCTGTCACATCTGCAGCAGCTGACCCTGTAGAAAAGCACTGTGATTTTTAATAACGACCCATCAACCAAGAGCTCTGGCTTTACAGTTGGAAACATGGTCCTGTCATATGGTTCTGTGGATGGAAGTACAATCTGAGATTGCTGTGGTGGAATGATACTGTTCAGGTCTTCCAATTGTATCAAGATCCGTTTATGTTTATATCAAACTTGAGCTAGAAGTTGCAAAAAATTATACAACATAGGTGTTTGTATTTTCTTGATRTTCTTTTATTTTGATTGCCTTGAAATCCTCCCTTTTTTGACTTCTGTGATTATATGTGAGGTGCCAAAAGCTCATTAAAATGATGTCAGTTTTAGAATAAAAATCTAATAGCTAGAACATAAAACTGTATTACTTAAGCGGAGGAAACATCCATAAAATTTACATAGCTTTTTTTCCTCAAAGCTCTTCTTGCTGCTATTACAGATAGATAGTGTAATGGAATGAGCTAATCCTTATTTAAAAAGCATTTTTGTTTTAGTGATATCTGACATTAAAATTTAAGATAAAAACAAGCAGAGTAAATGTTGACAACAACAACAATATTGTTTTTCAGATCTGATTTTTTTTTACTGTCTTAAGTATTTATAAATTAACTTCATGTATTAAATTGATCAGTTATCCTGTATTTTCTTGTATCTACAGTCAATTAAATGAGAAACCTTTACCAGAAGGCTGGGAAATGCGATTTACTGTAGATGGTATTCCATATTTTGTTGATCACAATAGAAGAACCACTACGTATATAGATCCCCGCACGGGCAAGTCTGCTCTGTAAGTGTTTTCAAACTTTACTTTTAAAAGCCTGATACGAAGTTCAACAGGCATAATTTTTGAAATTGTTTTTCTTTTCTTAAGCTTTTTGCAGAAGTTTTGGCAAGTAGCAAAACTTCCTAGTTTTCTAGTTTTTCTTTCACTGAGAACTGTCCCTGCAGAAGGCAGGGACACACAACAAGTGAAGAACTCTTTCTGAACACTTTGGAGTCCATCTTGCCAAATACTAGATAAGATTTGGGAGTAATGGAGGGGCTCCATCAATACTTCTGATGACAAGATCCCTGCTAGTTACTGGTCTTTCTTTTCAGATGTACACTCAAACCTTTATTTCTTTGATTCTCAGGAACGAGAACGGAATTAAAAACAGAATTTAACTTTCAAATTAACTGAATGTTACCCCACTCCAATTTTTAGAGTCCTTCTCTTTGCACTTAATCAGATACTGTTAATAAATACTGCAAATGCACCCTACAATATTACACGTGAAGGTTTTTTTTACTTAAACAAGCGAATTACACCCCAAAAAATCAAAAAAGTGACTGCATAAGAATCTTTCAGATAGACAGCTTTGTAGCCAACTAAACCATCTAACTATGTCACTAATAAATATATACAAGTTTTTCTTAAATTATCAAAACACAAGTTCTTTTTTCTCCTTTTGGTTTCAGAGACAACGGACCCCAGATAGCTTATGTGCGTGATTTCAAGGCAAAGGTTCAGTACTTCCGGTTCTGGTGTCAGGTATGGAATTTTTTTCTTGGCAATGTTTGTTGCTTATTCATTTGCTTATGTTAARTAAACTCTTTAATACCTTTTGAGTAAAGCTGATTGAACTAGTTTAAGGTTAAATGTGAGTTAAATTAAGAGGCAGTAAATACAGGCCTTGTTCTAAACTTACGTAAGATTCAAAGTGAGGTAAACTGAAGGATACCTTTAAAGCCTTTTAGAATAAACATAGACATCAGTGTAATTAGTGTTTTTGGAAGGTGATAGGCCTCAGAATAGTGTTTTTTTTTTTTTCCTGCTTTTAATAAAGTATTATAGGAAGGCATAGTAGTGATCTTTAAATACAGTTAATACAAAATCTAGTTTCTGCACAAATACATTCTTCCAGAAGAAAATGCAGGGTATTTGACAAAGAACYTGTATGTCTAATCACTGAAGAATATACTGTGTTGCAGGCTAACATATTCTAACATAATTTCAATTAAATTGTGTCAGTTCTGGTCCTTTAAACTTTGTATATATCAAAAGATTAAGTAACTTAATATTTAGGAAAAACTCCTCAGTTTAAACATTATAGTTTTCAAGAATTAATGAATTAACCTTTGAAAAATAGCAGAGCCACAGGCCTGCCTAATTTTTCACTTTGAATTCTGTGCAGAATTCATTAAATTCTCTAATTTTTATTAATTTTTGAGGTAGAAAGCTTTGCTGACTTAAAACATGTTGTTGATCTTAATGCTTTTCCTATGTCTTGTAAGAATACAGTATTTGAACCTGTTCAAAGCAGGTATGTGGAGGTGCTGTATACCTCACTGTAGATAACAATATTGGAAACAGTTTGTTCTTGGATTAACTTAAAATCGAGAATATATTGATTGCTGGTTTTATTTTATATGGGTTAGTGAAAATCACCTGTACCTTTTGAAACAATATATAAACAAACAGCAGTCATAACATGACATAAGAAATCTTAAGTGATTGCACATTTCATTTCTGAAAAATATTTCATTTCAGCAACTGGCAATGCCACAACACATAAAGATTACAGTGAGCAGAAAAACATTATTTGAGGACTCATTTCAACAGGTATTTCATTAAAACATATTTTAGTACTGCTTTTGCAAAGTTGGATTGATGAGCTTTCAAAGTCAGGTGTCATTCTTGATCCTTTAATGTGTTGCTAATATTTTCAAAGTGACAAAAACAAAAACTAATGCTTAAAATAATGTATTTAGGATACAGTCATACTTATATATAAGATCATGCTAAAATGTGAAGTTCTGGCCCTCCTGACTGATCAACCTGACAGTGTTTCCCAGAGGTAGCGATTATGTAGCTCAGTATTTTTTTTAAATTTCCTGAGTTAGTTCTGAGGGATGTGCACTGGGAGAACAGCTACCTCGTCTCAGGAAGTTATCAGTTCAGCTTATTTTTGTGGGCACGTTTTCCTAGTAGTGTTTCATATAAGCATGGTAATATACTAGAATATATTGAAAGTTGATCTTATTCTAGATATTTCGGGTCTTTAAAAGAGTAATGAAAAGATTAAAAGAAACCCCAAATTATTAGTTATGTTTAGATTATTAGTAGCAAAATTCTCATGAGTGTCAGTAGAACTAAACCATGGTTAAAAGTTATGATTCTACAGTTTTTTGAAGTACTACTTGAATTTTTTGAGTGTTCATTGTGACAATATATTGCTCCCATTTTTTTGTTAAGTACAAGCAGAAAGCAAATGTTTATCAGTCCAACAAGATGCATAGAAATAAGATTGGAAATGGAGAGAAAACGGAGATTCCTCTGGCCATTTCTMTATTTTTCTGTTTTAAAGTAACTTAAAAAGAAGACCTTAATCTAAGAAAGTAGCTTTTAGCTTCCTCTGCCTTTACTGTGAATAGCTGAGTTTTATTAATCTTCTTACATGTCCTCAGGCTTCATTGCTTAGAAATTATCATTGATGTGCCAAGCCAGGAAAATCATACACATAGAATAATATGTTTGAAGACAAGAAAACATGGTCCTAAATAAAGCTTAGTATCTTCCTGTTCAAATTACTGTATATTAGCTTAGCAGAAGCCATAAATATTAGTGTGTTTGAGTATTCTTGTCTTTTAGAACACTGTGTTCAAATAAAAGGGATTAAAGTGGACAACGTACTTCCTGTAACAGAAACTTGACTGCAGCCTTAATTTCTAAATTTGCACTTTGTTCTTTTCTTCAATAATTGCAAAGGCAATAAAATCATATTGTACTGAAAAGACTCAAAAGAGATAGGTTATGTAAGCATGTAAATATCAGCTAACCTAGATTTGCTTTAGAAAACTGTCTCGTCAGTAATTTAGATGATATAATCAAAAAGAAAGGAGCTAATTTTTTATGCTTATTATTTATCATTTGTGTGTATTTCTGTCAGAGTTATAAAATTTACTCTAATAACTATGATGTGTAGGAGAGATTTTAAAATACAGATTTTGTTCCAGATTCTATGTCTCTCATTGCAAACAAGAAYTTACGCTGTCAGACACACAAGTGTTATTTGAAATCACAGCGCTGTTTTGTTATGAAAACCTCTGATATTTGACCATATCAAATTTGATCCTTGTATTAAAAACAGTATTGGGATAGTTGCATTAGCAGCTATGATTCTCCCTGATGCAGAACTGATAGCCATCATCCTTTTTTAGGAACTGGAGCTGTAAAATGGAAAAATATATATGTGTGTATGTATATGCATATGTGTATATATATATATATATATATATATATATAGCATATTAATTTTTTTCATTTATTTCTTTGAGTCTTTGCTTCATTAAATATAACTGGAATACTGTTCAGAATGTTATTCTAGAAAGCCCAAATTTACTCTATATGAGCATTTTTTATTTATCGGCCAGGTTTTTGTTGTATATTTATAGATAGGCTGCTGACCTAAATATGACAGTCTTTCATTTAAGAATTATTTTCTGCTYTTACTTTTCCATCTTTTACTTTTCACATCTATTATCAGGAAATAGGTTTGGACTAACCCCTTAAATTCCATGAGCATTTCCTAAATAGGTAGCTTATGTATTTCTCATAGTTCATTTTATGATCTGATGTATTAAAGGCTATATTTTCTGATAACAAATAGTAATAAGTCTGGCTTGTGCTGGTAGTTATCCTCTTTATATAAATTGATTGTTTTTCTTTTACTAAGATAATGAGCTTCAGCCCTCAGGATCTACGGAGACGTTTGTGGGTTATTTTCCCTGGTGAGGAAGGCTTAGATTACGGAGGTGTTGCAAGGTAAACTGAACTAAAATGGCAAAAAATCTTTTTTTCTGTGAATTGCTGGTGTGAAAACTTCTTCAAAGGAGATGCTTAGACTGCAATGCTTTAAAAATATTCATGAAACTTTTATTTCATCTTTCCTTAGAGTATCAATGCATGTCTTGAAGTAGTTTTGTACAGTTTTTAAATCATCTAAGGAATTATTTGAATGTCTCAGTGATTAGAGAAAAAAGATACATAGTTTACAGAACTAAGCCTTTGACAAAGCCATAAATATCAAAGTAAAGGTTTATTGAAAAGTCAGTAGAAATCCCCTTTCAGTTTAAATCTTTACTGGAATGTAACTGAAAAGTATTAATTAGCATTCCCTAAAGCATCAAAGTTTAGATCAGTGATAACGTCTTAAAAGTACTAGTGTAATCTGCCTATTAAGATAAGACTCTCTTTTCCAAACCCTTGAGAGTTGTGTAAGGTGGTAAAGTGCATACTAATTCCTAAATTGTTATAGTGACAGTTACAGTTTGTTATCGTTTGGTCTAGGCATACATTCTGGAAAAGAAGTTAGGTTCACTGCCTATGTACCAAGAAGTTCCTAAGTCAATTTTCAGCATATGAGTTAACTAAAATATTTTTGAATACTATTGAAATGTGTGATTTCTTGTGTGATTTCAGGGAATGGTTCTTTCTATTGTCACATGAAGTTTTGAACCCAATGTACTGCCTGTTTGAATATGCAGGGAAAGATAACTACTGCTTACAGATAAACCCTGCCTCTTACATTAATCCAGACCATCTGAAATACTTCCGTTTTATTGGAAGATTCATTGCCATGGTAAGTTTGAAAGTTGAAAAAGCTAACTCCTGTAATATTTTGTATAGATAAATACTGTACCATTAGATGGATAATTAAATAGTTCATCTTTGAGCTGAAACTCTTACCAGGTGTTTGGATACGACTGCCGTTGGTATAAATGATTTAAATGTATTAGCAGTCATGATATTCTAGGATGCTTTAATTCTTTGGCTGTCAGATTTCATTGGAACAGAGTACAGAATATTATCATGTTGAGTATTCAATCATCCTTTACATTATTTTGTCTGTTTTCATGTTCTGCAGGCTTTGTTCCATGGGAAATTCATTGACACTGGTTTCTCTCTGCCGTTCTATAAACGTATCCTAAATAAGCCAGTAGGACTCAAGGATTTAGAATCTGTTGATCCAGAGTTTTACAACTCTCTCATCTGGGTAAAGTGAGTTTGATTTGATTTTGTTCTTGAAAAAACAATAAAATGTTTTTGATTTTCACTTATGCCAGGAAGTAGGTGTAAAAAAAAAAAAAAAAAAAAAAAAGAACAGTAGACTATATCAATTACAGAGTAGTACTGGAATTGCCTTTCTGATTAACTGAATATTCTGTTACCAAATCTTGCATTCCATTTTCACTGCTTTTTGAATAAAACTAGCTATACATAATACTAATGTGGCAGTCTCGCACACTGTTAAAAATAAAATGATTTGCCTAAATTCCACGGAAACATTTTTCAGAATTTATTTTTAAAAATCAGGTATTTTAGAAAGAAAGCATTAATGAATGGATATTTTCTGATTTAGTTAGAAAACATAARTAGTTTAGTGCTATAATAATTTGAAGTTAACAAATGTAGCTTATTACTTACTATCACATAACTATTGTCAATCATCCTTGAAATTTGACTTTAAGGTTAATAGTTTAAAGTTATCTAGGATGCATTTTTCTAGTTAGCGTTGTTTTTTGCACCAGTCTGGATGATTCAAGACCATTTCTACATACAGCCTTCCGTGTATGCGTTGTCAATCATCTGTCTATTCTACAGTCGTATGCTTTTTTAAGTTTTCCTTCTCCGCTCCCTAATAGATTCCTTTCCAGATCCATTTTACCTGCCACTTTCTGGAGTTTTTAGACACACTGTTGTTTTGGGAATATGTGTTAAAAATATTTTTAGAAATAATTTAAAAAACCTTTCAGATTTAAAGGCACTATAACGCTGTGCTTACTTGATAATAGCAGTATTCCAGGATGTTGTAGTCCATGGTTAATGTGCACCGTTAAAGGTTTCAGCAATAGTGGTGTTTTTTCTTCCAAAAATAAAAAAAGAAACTAGAAGGGAAAGACAAATTGATTTAAAAAAACCCAGTTACTTCTGTTATAATAAAACAAATTTAACAGAAAAATTGGTCTGTTAGTCATGACTAGTGAAATAAAACATACTATATTTAAGAATGTTATAAAATTAAATTAAAATTTGTTTTAAATTGCTTTGTATACTTTGATCTTTTAAAAAGTGAAAATAAATATAAATGGCAAGAATGTCATCTATAGTGGTGAATCATGGAAGTATTATCCGGAATGATGAGGAGGGGTGGAAGGACTTTAGGTATTTTTACAAATAGAGATGTGGATTTTGCTTTGTTTTTCAGAGTRCTATGTTCTGTACCCAATTGTCTGTGGCTAAACGGTACAGTAAGCTAAAATTCTGGTGGCAAAGCTATAGTTGATATTTGGACAAATATGATGTGAAACTGAGACCTGAGAGAGAAGGAAAAATCTCAAAGCTTTAAGTCTTGATTCTTGCGATTAAGCTTACTGTTTCATAGTCGGATAATGTATATACACATTTTAAAAGGAATAGATCATTTGTTGTTATCTTACGACTACAGGTGTTTTGGAGATCAAGCAAACATGAAACTGAAAATGCAATGAAAAAGTTATAGAGAAGAAGTTTACAGTAATTGATCTGTAATCATTGGGGAATGATCCTGTGACTAACTATTGATGAGCTGCACATATAAAATCATTTACCTTATGGACGGTATCAATTCATTAATCATCTGTGGAAGGTTGAGAGTAGAAAGATATTTTTAAGCTGTTATCCTTAGAGATAGTCACATATTTGCATTTGTGTGTCTAATGAGCATAAGCTGGAGACTTGTGTTCAGCACTGCCCTTCACACATTTTATAGTAATAGTTTTTACTGATGGCACCTGATACTTGCGAGGTCTTTCAGTACTGCTGGAGTGTCATTTTTAATCTATGCATAGTTATTTTGGATGATGCATTATTTATGATGGCTCAGAAGAGAGYACAGAGGCATTTGGAAATCTGTATCAGACTGCCTGGCCATGGCAGTAAATGGGGGTTGTTATAAACATGACAGACTACTTTCTCCCCTCAACTTTATTTCAAAGCGTGCTATGTTGCCAGGTACCATCCAGTTGATTGCTGGTGTCAAAGTTTTCTTGGGTCCCTAACAGTCCCTAGTGAAAGGTTTTGTCAAGGACAGGAGAAGCCTACATTTAAAGTAAGGAACCAGAAAACTTGGACCTTACTGTCAAGTAACAGTTCTTGTATCTTCAGTCTGTAAATTAAGGTTTCAAATGCCTAAATTCTGTTGGTTACGTATGCTTTTATTAATCCGTGCATAGTATTTTGTTTTTTTATTTGATTACCACAGAAGAAAGCTCTGGGGAAAGCTTAAGCCAGGAAAGACAGGCCAGGAAGGAAAGGTGGTGGAGTTGCTCTTTATGTGAGAGAGCAACTGGAATGCATCGAGCTCTGCCTAGGGGTGGAGGAGGAGGCGGCAGTTGAGAGCTTATGGGTAAAGATCAAAGGTCAGGCCAACATGGGGGACACTGTTGTGGGAAGAGACACTGCAGAGAAGGACCTGGGAGTGCTGGTGGATGACAAGTTGACCACGAGCCAGCAATGTGCCCTTGTGGCCAAGAAAGCCAATGGTCTCCTGGGGTGCATTAGGAAGAGTGTTGCCAGCCGGTCGAGGGAGGTGATGCTGCCCCTCTACTCAGCCCTGGTGAGGCCTCATCTYGAGTACTGTGTCCAGTTCTGGGTTCCCCAGTACAAGAGAGACATGGAGTTACTGGAGAGAGTCCAGCGTAGGGCTGCGAAGAAGGTCAGAGGGCTGGAGCATCTGCCCTCTGAGGAACGGCTGCGAGAGCTGGGCCTCCTCAGCCTTGGGAAGAGAAGCCTGAGGGGGGATCTTATCAAWGTCCATAAGTACCCAAAGAGAGGGTGTCAAGGGGATGGGGACAAACTCTTTTCAGTTGTCCCGTGTGACAGGACAAGAGGCAATGGGCAAAAATAGAAGCATAGGAAGTTCTGCCTGAGTGTGAGGGGGAATATCTTCCCTGTGAGAGTGACGGAGCACTGGACCAGGTTACCCCGAGAGGTTGTGGAGTCTCCTTCTCTGGAGATMTTCAAGGCCTGCCTGGATGCAGCCCTGTCTAACATGCTCTAGGTGACCCTGCTGAGCAGGGAGGTTGGACTTAGATGATCTCCAGAGGTCCCTTCCAACCTTACTGATTCTGTGGTTCTATGAAGACAGTAGCAGTAACTTTTCTAAGGCTGTCTTGAGAGCAGATATGACATATGTTTTGACAACAATTTCTGTAGTGATGCAGAATTCTTCTAAACTGGAGTCCAAGAAGGCTTTACTGCCTTGAAAAGAACAGCCCAAGGATACGAACATTCTGGAGAGCAGCCTTCAGACCTCTGAGGTGGAGACATGGGTCTCTAAGTACAGAGATGGAAATTTCAGGTTTAGCGTAGTTGAACCTGCAAAGCCAGTGGAGTTATTTTCCAAGGAAGTAGTTGTAAATTTGCAGGAAAAATTCATGTCTGGTAGGGAGGACATATTCTCATTCATCCTCAGAAAACCAAGAGAAACTATTCAGTAGTTTTGAATCTGTGTGGAGCCTCTCCTGTCGAGTAGCTATTTTTTTTACATTCCCACTATTTCTGGTAAACTTTCAATAAATCATTAATATTAGCAAATAACGAAGAAGGCTATGCAATTCATGTCCTTTTTCACATGCATRTTTCGCAAGGAAACTTGAGACCAATATCCAGATACTTTTGTATCTTGATGCAATATGAAGGAGGTCTGTTTCCTTTTAAAAGGAAGAGTGATTTTATTTGAGGAATTTAATCATTCATCAGTCTGAAATCTTTCCTCCTCATCTAAGTTTTCATGCAATAAATAGCACRTATTTAGGGAAGATCAAATTCAGAAGCACCATCACATCACACTGCTAGACTAGTCACAGTGATACTGTATTCAAGATTGGCATTTCTCTATTATGGTTCGGGAAAACTCTCTCTTTTTTCAGTCTGTCTGGAGGAAAAATGGTCATTAGCATCACTGCATATGCAGGTGATTCTTCACATTACAGAGGCATACGTCCACATACAGATTACATTGTTACACCTGTTATTCTGCCAGTTTATTAAACTCTATAGAGAGAAGAGAGTTTATTAAAGCAACGTCTGTTGGTTACAGATAAGCAAAAGTTTCTTCCTATTTTACATTTTCTAGTAAGAGAATTCTTCTTTAGCAGGAGAGCCAATACATATATTTTGTTAATTTAGGAGCTTAGAACATTTTAGGATATGCTCATCAGACAGACCCATGAATATATGGGATTTGAAGATAATTCATTAAGCATGCAAAGCCATTCTTAGTTACTTCTGGTCTGGTATTACTTGAAAAAAGGGCATCTACGTTTTAGCAAGGTCTTCGTTACCAATTAGAAAAAGGAATCATGTCTTTTAAAAATGAAAAAATCTTATTACTTTGAAAAGTTTCTGTACTGCATTGAGCTACTAGAAAGAGTGGGTAAGGTAATATGTCAGCCTTAGTGACTGAGTAATTTAGCGGTACTTTTAATAAAACATTGCTGGTCAGGAGTACAATTCATGTATGTACATAGTATAAATGAAATAAAGTCAGTATATCTTGCAAAACCACAGTTATTGTATAAGTAACATTTCCTTAACTTGATTTTGTGAACTCTAATCCTTTTTTCTTTTCCTTAAGATTCTTTATACACATCTATTGTACTGAGTACAAGGCCTCTTTATCTAGTATTTACAATATTTATTTTTTCTTACAGAGAGAACAATATTGAAGAATGTGGCTTGGAAATGTTTTTTTCAGTTGATAAAGAAATTCTAGGTGAAATCAAAAGCCATGATTTGAAACCAAATGGTAGCAACATTCTAGTCACAGAAGAAAACAAAGAAGAATATATTAGGTAAGAATAAAACAAGGTTTTTAAAATACTTGTTTATGTCCATTTTCTTTCCTTAATTCTAGCAAGAAAAGATTGTCCAGCTACGTAAAAATCTGACGCATTGTTGAAAGCGTGCCTGAGTAACTAGTGGCAATTGTTTGGATAATGTATTTAAAAGAAAAAATTGATGGAAATAAAAATCCACTTYTACTTAAATATTAAGTTTAGCAGATGATCTGCTTGATCTACTTTTTTTTCTAGAGATTTTTACATTAGCAGAATAGCACAATGAGAAATACAAATGTCAGATATTTCAGCAAATCACTGTATGTGTTTAGTATTTGAACTATGCTAATTCCAAACTACTCATACTCTAGTGAGCCATTTCTGTTTTAAACTGAGCATTTTTGGATGCTTTTTTGATAATTCTTCATTTTTAAAGGTATCTAGTATCACTATTGGTTTTACTTGAACTGGCCTTATAGTACAGTTAGGCCTTAGCATTTTTAACAGCACAATGTTATGAATGATGGAATAACTTGTATTATCATAAACTAAGTATTGTGATTGCAGTATGGGAATGTCTTAAAGCAATTAATTAGGAGGGAAGGATTGTTCACTAAGGATGATTAAAGAATGACAACATTAACAATGAGCTGGTTTGTCTTGGAATTTCCCTTCCTCAGTGTGCAGCAGTACATAAGGTCTGCTTTAAGGTGTAATCCTCAAAATATAAGCTTAAATGAAGAATACCAAAGAAAATCACATATTGCAGGCAAAAAATCAACTGAATCTCACTGGAGTTTCCCCTTCTCTCTTGTGATGATTTTGGTGACGTCTTTTCTTAGGGGGAGGTGCAAGGGAGAAGGGAGTGAATCTTGTTTTTGTTGCATGAGTAATCTGTGAAAACATTTCAGTGCTTCACAGAAAAGGTAAAATTTGCAGAAGAAACGTACTGGCATTTTGTAATTCTTCAAAGTATTCATACTGGGGTTGAAAATGGGGAGGATCTGCAGAAAACCTTCTCTCCTAGTTTCAGGAACCCAGGGAGAGCTCGGATTCCAGCTTCACTAATGTTCTTCTGTGTCTTACTCTGGGTCCTGCTTTAAGTCCTCCAAGTTTCTAGGATTGAAATCAGAAAATAGCCATCTCCTTTAGCTTCCAATTCTCCTGACAGGTTAGGTTTGAATTCAGCATAATATCTGCTTCTCCCTGGGTTCAGGTTCTTCGGGTCTCCTGCCTGCTTTTCACCCTTTTATTAATGGAGAGTGGAGTTTCTGCCACAGAGCAAAGTTTCATGATTAACAGAAACAAATATGGAACTTTCCAAATGGACATAGTCGTTTCTTGGTAAGCTAGCAGTCCTACTTATATTCACCAGTACAACTTGACCTAGTTTTTTTACCTTTCCATGGATAATGATCGAGATTTCTGGGGAGAATATTAGACAAAGATAGCTCTACGTTTTTTTTTCTTTCCTCAAATATCTAGGGACTGCTGTGCTGTCATTAATATAATCAGTGAATAGATGCTGCCTCCTCTTTAGTATCCTAAAATACTTTTCGTAGCAGAATGGTTGGAAACATAGGGTTTCAACTTACATTTAAAAAATGATCTGCACAGAGTAAAGGTTACGAATAAAATTATATGATGTTCTATCCCCAGAACTTTCCAGACTTTCCATAATATTTTTAACATAGCTTACAGTTCATCTCAAAATAGGCTAACAAAAGAKGTGGACTTCAGGCAGCACAGACCAGTTTAAATTATCTTTCTGTATCTTCTTTTGCAGGCTAGTAGCAGAATGGAGGCTTTCCCGAGGTGTCGAGGAACAGACGCAGGCTTTCTTTGAGGGCTTCAATGAAATTCTGCCACAACAGTATTTGCAGTATTTTGATGCTAAGGAGCTGGAGGTAAAGGATTACTTGGCTATTGCTAGATCCAGTTTGTTGCATGTAATACTTAAATTTCAAATCATTATGTTTGAAGAACAGAGTTCACTAATACTGACAGCTGTTTTATAGGAGATAAGCAGAAAACTTCTTGTAGTAGTATTTGAGTAATGTATTTCCCTTTGCTTTCCTCTTTGCCAGCCACTGATGCGTTTCTAAAGCATAAGATTCTGCCAACACAAAATGGTTGTTGAATTGCTTTTGAAATCCTCAGCAATTTGATTTACTTGTGTTTAAGGAATGAGTAACTTGACAGAACGGGAGATAAAACCAGATATGCAAAGAATGACCAAATATAGAACAGACCAGGCTCTAGTTGGTTTTCATCTCACAAAATTACGCTTCCTGAAGCATCTCTTTGAATTAAAAAGATGAAAACCAAACAGCTTATACCCAGCACAGAATGATATGGTTGGGCAATGATAATGTATGTTCTTAGTTTGAAAGTCCAAATGCAAGTAATTACTCCCTTTTTCATGAATAAGACTCCTGCTATTTTGTGGCCTCTCAAAATACACTTTATAAGCAATGATTATTCTTTGTTGTGGAAATTTTGGATAAAGTTTAAAATTAAAAGTGAGCATGCAGTCTTTGTAGATACTTCTAGGTATGGTACAATTGGCATTCTTTGCTACATGGGCAGCTGTAGAAACAGAGYGATAACTTGTACTTGCATGTTTATTTCCCTTTTTCTCCTCCAAAAGGTGCTTTTATGTGGCATGCAAGAAATTGATTTGAATGACTGGCAAAGACATACCATCTACCGGCATTATACCAGGACCAGCAGACAGATAGTATGGTTCTGGCAGGTTTGTAGACCTTGTTTTATTCTCAGAACAACAGAAGCTACAGAGTACAGCTACAAGCGCGTGAGCAGTAGTCAGAATTGCTGAACAGGTCGGTAGCGTGTAAAAAAAAAAATCGTTACTGCTCATCCAGCTATTCTTAACAGTTGTGTAATTTGTAAATTTATGGCTGATGAGGTGAAAAAACAAATATCAAATATGCACCTAAGGTTTTATTTCAATTATTATTTTTCAGTTTGTGAAAGAAATAGACAATGAGAAGAGAATGAGACTTCTGCAGTTTGTTACTGGAACATGCAGATTACCAGTGGGAGGATTTGCTGACCTCATGGGTAGGCATAATAATCTCTCTAATGAATTAGCACATTTTTTTGTTTATGGACATTTTTGAGTTTTATATTGAATGTTAATTCTTCCATGTACTTCAACTATGATAGAAAGAGTGGAGGAGGGATTGTTAATACCCATAGCACTGAGTTTGTTTTGAAATCACTTATTTAAGTTTGTATGTTTCACCACATGAATATTTTTTCTGAATAGAGTTGTGTAACGAAAGACATCTGTGTGAGTAATGATAGCCTTGTCTTGTTTTTAAGTCTTTCATATTTCAGTTGATACTAAGTTAGGTAGACCCATGTCTTATTTCCTTTAATTTATTACAGGGAGCAATGGACCCCAAAAGTTTTGCATTGAAAAAGTCGGAAAGGAAAACTGGTTGCCTAGAAGTCACACCTGGTKAGTACATAATAAATCAGCGTGTTACCTTGGTTCTATTTTTGCTGACAACGGTCTACTTCGAGCAGTGTTAGTAAATGGCTAATCTACTTAAATGTCTGTGCTTACATGAAATCAAACACCAGGCTATGCTAAACAGTTATCACTGAAGAAACGCTGAGCTTCTGAAAAACTATTCTGTGGCACAGAGTAGATTCCAGTATTGAATGTTGTGGGTTTGTCTATTACTGAAAATTTAAAGTAATAAACAGTTCTTTCTAAAGACAATGAAACTGATCTTTTGTTTTCACCACACTCCATTTTGATAGTAAAATTAGTATCTCCATTCACACTCCCTCTTCCCTAGAGAAAAGGTATTTTATGCTTATTTCTTCAGTTATGTTAAAAAAGAAAGAAGTAAAAGAAGAGTTTAACGTTTCAAATATGAATAATGTCTATACTTAACCAACTAAGAAAATGCCATGAGGCTTATTACCAAATACACTGCATTTCTGGAAAACTAGCTCTTTTCAAGCATTTGTATTCTAACTTCTGTTCTCAGAAATAAGTGATTTCAGGTCTGTCATCAGCTTTTGACAGGGTATAAGTCCAGGATTTTCCTGGACTTTCTTTTCCCCTTCCCACTGTAAAATAGATGTAAATTAATTCTTGTATCCACTTTATATAGCAAAAGATTTAATTACCCATATAGCACATTTTTTGTGATGTTTAAATTATTCATATTGTGGTGTATACATTTTTTGATACTTAAGTATATTTTTTACTTTCAGTTTCAATCGACTAGACCTTCCACCCTATAAAAATTATGAGCAGTTGAAGGAAAAGTTGCTATTTGCAATAGAAGAAACAGAAGGATTTGGTCAAGAATGAATAGCTATAATTTGCACCTTGAAGAATGTGAACTCAACACATGATGTATGTTCTTCACTTCTTCTGCTTGTTGCACACTTCATTGTAAAGTAGACTTGACTTGGATTTATTTAACAAATACTAGTGTGTAAGTAAATGGATGTTATCCTGAGGTTTTACCCACATCAACTCTGGATTTCTACTGAGCACTTTCAGAAATCAAATGAGCAATCAGATGAATTATGAACTAAGTAGATATTTGAAACAGCTTTGGGCTCTGCTATGTTTCACTGTTCATTAATTAGAATATGTCCTTAATGACTGACAGATTTTTAAGAATAGTTTTGTCTTTCCTTTTTAGTAGCATTTTTTGCTACTGATGCACTGGGAAGTTCATTGGTAGCTGCAGTGCTGCAGCATCCTCATAAGCCTCTTTAGAGCAGTGTAATTAGAGCCAGCCTGTAACCATCCTCTGGGTATTATGAGCAAATTCATTGCTTATGCTCTTTTTTTCCTAACTCAAGTGTGGCCAGACTGTTTTTTCCCCACCTGGAATCTGCTCACATACCAGCTGTATATTCAAGCTGCTGTTCAGGGGATGTTGAAGTGTGGCACAAATCCAGGGCATAGCTTTCATTTCCGTGCCCTCCCTTCCTCCCTCCCCCCAAATCCTGCCTTTTTTTTTTCCCCAGCAAAATAAACACCTGCCCAAAGTTGTTGGAACATTTTGATGTGCCCTCAGAAGAATTCTGGTCTTTTTCTCTATAACACATTTAACTTTTACAATAATATAAACACTGTGGTACTTCACTCATTTTGCAAAAGTCAAGACCACCTGGGATTGCACTGATTCCATTTAGATTCATCTTTGAAGGCTGATGTTTCTTGTCAAAAGTGTTAATGGAAATTATACTCAGTGTTATTACATGTTGAAGTCAGTTTTCTCCAAATATTTTATTGGGCTCTCAGGAAGAGGTATAAAACAACTGGATTTAAAGATAATACTTATCAGTTTTTTGGTGTTGAACTGATGGGTGATACTGGCTAACGCTAACAAAGCTAGAAAGTTCAGACATGGATTACAGATTTTTGAAATGTTGGAGCATCAATAAATCTATAAAGATTAGATCTAAAGAATTTGGGGGAGGTTTCTAAATTAACTCATCCCTCGATGCTTATAGCTATTAACTTCTTTGTAGTGGGTTCTTATTGGATTAATAACATCTTTTATTTCCTTATAGAATCTATTAATGTTCTGTTTTCTTCTGGTTTACAATGGCATTGTACATCTTGCTGTTCCTTTAGACTGAATGCACTTTTGGGTATGGTCAGGTCTTTTCTTATTTGAAGGGAGGAAAGCAAACTTCAATGAGATGGGCTGTTAGCCATAATAAGAGATGTGGCACTTGAAGTGGCATATGGCACATGTTAAAGCATCACTGCAGCTCTAAGCATTGGGATAGGAGCTGCTTTTAAGAGTCTTCTAGATTTAGAGTTGGAACAGAACAATGGAAAACTGTAAAACTTAATTTCCAGTCTGGAAAAAGAGTGTTTCCTTCCTGATACCCCTTCATTCTTAACTATGAGATGGAAAGAAACTGATTCAGGGCCAAGAATAACCAAGGTAGTACATTCTTATATCTGATTTTAAGAGAGTTTTTCAGGTCATGTAAAATGATACACACTTACTGAAAGGCAGAATGATTAGACCCTACAGTGTATGACTCTTGTCATGCATCTTTTAAGAAAAATGTAAAGAGTTTCTGATGATACAGAAATGACCCACCTTTATCTTCTCACTGGTGGTGAGAACTAACCTGACTTCATGGTTTTACTAGGAGGAAAATCTGCCAGCTTCAAAATATTTGATGGCTATTTTACTGTACACAGTTTATGAGGAAGAAAAAAAGCCTTATAAATATTTTCTGTTGATGTTAATTCTTATAATGAAATCTAGTTATCTAACATATTTACAAGAGAGATTAAATTAAGCAAGATAATGCAAGATTAAGCTATGAAAAATAGTTTGTGTTCTGCATAATGCTTTATGATTCATGTAGGGAAACTAGAAATATTGTTAATGTATAAATATCACCCAAAAGGCTTTCAGCCCTATATTTTTAAAATAAAGAATAGTTATAATTGAAATAGCCTTTGCCCTAGTTCTATAGGGTATGGCTGTTTAATATTTTTATGGTTGAAATGTTTAGTTCAGGAAAAAGGTAAATGCTTGTATATATTTTTGCAGTCTGGGATTCCACTTATTCCATTTTTTTTTCTTTCTTTAATTTAAATAGCATGTTTATATGTCTTTTCTGCTGTATTAGAATGGGGAAAAGGGGGCTGGATATCCCAATCACCAGAAATAATTTTCAAATATTGCAATTAAAGGATTTACTGGAGAAAAAAAAAAGAGAACTGTAAAACATTGAATTTGGCCAAAACATAAGAATTTAAAATGTTTACTGTATTAAATTAGCAGTATTTCTAAAGTCAAAATTAAAGATTACTTGCATACCTGTAAGCATTGTAAATGCTAACAAACCTGTTAATTTTCTACAGCGTGTTGTGTAGAAATAAAAAGGAATTAATATGAGCCACTGATGTACTCTTCTGTTCTTTATGGAGGTCTGGTGGAAACATCATGTGGATAAGCCCACAATGTGTAGTATACCAACCAGATAATAAGTTGTTATGAATTGGACTCCAAGCAAGACTTTGTGTCTCTCAGTGCTTCAACCGATTTAGCAGCCTGAGCTCCATAAATTCATAGCATGTAACAAGTATATATTCATGTGCAACTGTCAATTGATCCAAATTTACAAGTATTAGAATAACTTTTATTTAGAGTTTTGCCTTATGAGACTGACATGAGGATTAATGAAATGCTTAGCCACGATCTATGATTTAACAAAGCCTTATTTGTCCTGGGTGGCTCAGGAAATGTTAATATATTAATGAAGTGCACAGTAAATGCGTCATGTCTTCATCTGATTTAGTGTGGAATTTTATTTTTAATCCAGTTGCTTGTGTTAAAACTTGTTTTTTTTCCTATTATCTGTGAAATGTAAAAGCCAAAAAAAAATTACTACTTTTTTTTTTTTTTGGTTTACATTTTCATTACATGCTGCACTGGATTTGTAATCTCAACTCTATCTGTTATATTGGTATCTCCAGCCCCCTTTTTTTGTGATGTCTTTTAATTTTCTTTCAGAATCATTGTTTGTGTGTATGTGCTCTAGTGAACTAGTATACAAACTGGGATCAGCAGCACTGGATTGTAAAATACTGTACTGAAATTTGTTGTTGAAATTTCCTTGCATTGTAATTTCAAATACTCAGGTAACTGTAACAGTATCTCAGTAAGTCAAATACTTTTATAAAACCTACTTAAAGAGCTGGTTGTCTTGTTGTTTCTTTGCTGTTAGGAGGCATGTATGTGCCTATAAGCTGTTGTCTGTCTGCTCTTTGGGGGGCAGGGGGGAGGCCATGTGAAGTCATCCTTCTAGCAAAGTCCCTTCAAAAGTGTTTCTTTCCAGAGAACTCTTTTGCCAGTCTTTACTGCATGGAAATTTATTACTTCTCTATATTCTTCTATATATTCTATATATATATTGACCCTGAGAGTACCCCATCAGTGACTGGCCTCCAGCTGGACTTCGTGCTGCTGATTGCAACCCTCTGAGCTGAACAGTTCAGCCAGTTCTCAATGCACCTTGCAGTCTATTTTATCTAGTCTATAGTTTGTCTGTGAGGAGATGTTAAGGGAGACAGTGTCAAAAGCCTTATTAAAGTTGAGATAAACAATATCAATGTCCCTCCCTTTGTTCACAGAGCCAGTTGTCTCACTGTAGAAGGCTCTTAGGTTGGTCAGGCATGATTTCTCCTTTGTAAATCAATGCTGACTACTTCCAAACACCTCCTTATCCTTAATACGTTCGGAAATGGCTTCCAGAAGGGTTTATTCCCCAGCCTTCCCAGGGATCAAGGTGAGGCTGTCTAGCCTCTACTTCTCTGTCTTCGAAGATAGGAGTGACACCTGCTTTTTTCTTGGTCTCAGRAACCTCCCCTGATTACCATCTGGTAATTGGCCAGCTCCTTTAACAGTTGTGGGTGCATCCTATCAGGGCCCATGTGTAAGTTCAGTTTGTTTAAATGTTCCCTGACCTGATCYTCCTCTACTCAGGATAAGTCTGTTGCTCCAGACTATCCCCTTGTTCATACAGATCTTTACACTGTTCGTTTTCCACAAGTTCACATAGGGAAGCTCAATAAACACAATTTCATTAGTAAGAATCAAATTCAAAGTTTGTTTTTCTATGCAAAGTAAACACAAGCAGCAGGAACTGCCTTTTTTTCTGCAGCAGCAGACATTAGTTTCAAGTTGGTTCATCCATGCTTGCATAGCATCACTTAGAAGCATGTTGGCAAGTAATAAAAAAACCTGACACTGTTTTGGGCAGTTTTAGTGTTAATACAACTGTGCAGATATTTCACATCTACTTGAAGTTTTTTTTTTTAAAAAAATGTGAATCAGAACTCTATGAAAAATGTACAAGTTCAGTTGCATTAGTTCCTTCTTCTATGTTGGTACCAGTCCTCATGGGCTACTGGGGCTTTTGTATGTTGTAAGCTGCAAGAGCTCTATTCCTTGCTTGGTTTAGGTCTATGATGGCACCTTTGCATTTCTTGCTTACTGGCCAAATCTTAGATTCGTTGGTAGGACTAGAAGTTGAATCAAGTTATGGTAAAATGCCTTTCTGTAGCCACCCTTTAGAACTTATTGCTGGACTAGTAAGAGACACCAGCATTAAAAAGAACTAGGTTGCAGAGCTTTAAATATCCACCAAAACAGAAAATAACCATATCTCTATGATCCTAATGAAGGCTTCATTCCTGATCCAAGAAGATTTCCAATCCTGCATCCCGCCCTCGCTCTCCCTCTCCCCTCCAACTCTATAGTAACGCAGCGATGGCAACGTTCGTTCCATGTTTCTCGGAGCCCCCAAAAGCAGCCCTGCTTCGAACAGGCCTCCAGCTTTGAAGGGCCAGTGACCAATGCTACAGCAAATCCTGTTTTTCAAAGAATCCTGGAAATAAATAGGGGGAAAAACCTTTATGAGGTCGTTACTCCAGTTTATCTCTCCCCCTAACCCTAACCCTGCTTTTTCAGCTCCGTTTGAGCTCTTGTTCTAAAGCGCGGGCAGACCCTGCTTTGAAGCACCGCTGGCCGCGCGGACCGGCCCCGTCCCGTAGGAGCGGCCTTCGCAGGCCTCGGCCCAGCGCCGCGGCCGCTGCGAGCCGCCGCCGTCAGCGCCCCGCGGGCAGAGAACAGCCCCGGGCGAACCAGGACACCGCGAGGGACGCGACGGCCGCAACCGCACACGGCAACCGCGCCCGGCGCGCGCGGCCGCTTGACCCTCCTCCCCTGCCGTACAACGAGTCCTCCCGGGGTGGGCCGCCCCCGCGCGGTGATTGGCGGTGGGGGAGGCGCATGCGCAGAGGAGCCGTGACTGGACTGCGGCGGTGTCGGCGGCGCTCGAGATGGTGGGTGAGGGCCGGGGCCGGGGCCCGGCTCGGCTCGGTCCGGTCCGGTCCGGTCCGGTCCGGCTCCGCCGCGGCCTCGCGGGGCTGCTTCGCCTGGGGGGAGGGAGCTGGGCATCAGCACGGCTGCGGCCGCCGGCGCCCCGCCTGGCTCGCGTGGGGCGGCCGCGGCGGGTGCATCCCGTTCAAGTGCGCTGCTCGGGCAAAGATCCTTGTAAAACTGGGGACAGAAAAAGCCGGGAGAGTTTCTTGGGGAATGACCCCCCGAGCTGAGCCGCAGGTGGGGAAGCGGCGGGTTTAGACGGAGCCGGAAGGATCAAGGCCGCTGTCGCAGCTGCGCTCGCCTCAGGGCCGGTGTCCGGCAGGATGCGGTGTCAGGCGGCCTCTCCCTGCCGGCGCGGCTCTCCGCCTGGGAGCTCTTGTGGTCATTCAGCCCTCTGTGAAGGTAGTTCGGGTTTGGTTAACAAGATAATGTCTATTTCTAATTTTTTTTTTCCCTGAATGATGTTTTTGCTGGTCTGGTGAGTTGAATTGGCTCACGGAGGTGGCCGAGCAACATCAGAGCCCGTGCTGAAGCGGGGTGTGTGTGAGCCAGGGAGTAGGAATAGGAGCAGCAGGACTTTCCCGGTCAAACAGCAGCGAGCTGTTAGATGAGCTCACCCCACTGTGGGAGCGAGATGAGATTATCGGTCTGTTAGTTGTTAAAATCAAGTATCATTCTGTATGCTACCTTTTAGTGTCCAAACAGGGTTTGTTAAGGTCTGATGAAGAAGAGTGTCTCATAAATTGAGACTTAAATAAGAATTATTTCAGTCTTGACAGTCTACCATCACTTTTTCAGCTTTTGTGCACCCTGTAATTTGTCCTTTGTTTTAGCTCCTTTTTCTTCCATTTGGAATTTGCCCAGCACTAAAAAATAATCAAAAGCTTTGTCAAAAATACTTGAGTTCTGATTTCTTCGTGCTGGAAAGGGTGGATCAGCTCTGCTTCATAAAGACAAAATCAGTTGGTAGCATCTCACAGTAGCAACAGTTTGTGTTACTCCAAGCTACTCCAAGTCTTGTAGAAAATCTGCTGCTAGTTCTGAGGTTTAGACCAGGTTGAGGTGAGTCCTCTTTCCAGAGAATAGGGCTTATAAGGTGACTCTGCTTGTTTGGTGACAGAGAGAGAGTCATTCACAATGTCTGAGACACAGCTGTGTTGGCCAAACGCAGTGTAGATATCTGGCCTTTTTGCTGGGTTCTTCTATTCTAGATCATTTTTATCGGCTGTTGTTTTGGTTTGGTTTTRGAAGATGCTGTGTGCCTCTGTTTCCTTTAGTGAGAATCAGAAATACCAAACATTTCCTTAAGGGGGTTCACCAAGTAGTGGAATAAAGCTTTGGTGCTAGTGATGACATATGGATCTAGGTAAATTTTGATTGATCTCTTGTAGCAACTGAAGTTTTGCAGAATGATTTGAAAGCTCTTGTGAAGTTGTTGGTGATTTTACAGAGCTGACAAATGGGCTAGCAGCTGGGCCTTCAGTGTGTGGGGGTTATTCTGTTTTTGTTTTTTCAGTAAGTTGATTCCTTGAAGTAGCAAATTATTGTTAGTGCTTATACTCTTGTAGCTCTTCCAGCAGCAATGATAAGGAAAGAGCATAGTTTACATTTTCTTTCACTTTTCTTTTATCAAGTAAATGCTAAGAGCAATTAAATATAAGGGGAGATAGTCTTGCACCCAGAATTTATCTTTTTTATTATTTTATTCCTAAATTCCACGTGTATTTTCCTACATGATTTTTGCTGCCTACATGACTGCTACGTAAACTGTAGCAGTCTGACTAGGCAATCTTCCAGTTACAAGCTAGCAAGCCTACAATAAGAAACTGATACAGGAGATTGCAGAAGGGTTTGGAGGAGAGAAGGAAAAGATTAGAAGGGAGTCCAAGTTTGCATTGCAAATAAGTGATGCACTCTTGACAAATGAGTGAAGACAAGGGAGAAAACTGAAAACAGCTTGCTGAAATGGTAGTATCAAAGGTGTCTGTGCTTTAGTCTCTGGAAAGGTATAGTATGTGTTTGAATCATCTTGGTGCAGTTTTGTTTTCAAATACATTATTACAAATAATTATTTAAAGTCAAGTAGCCCCTGTAAGGCATCACGATGCATCATCTCCTATTGATTTACACTTTGTCTTTGCAGGCTGAGGTGGAAGAAACACTGAAGCGAATTCAGAGCCAAAAGGGAGTGCAAGGAATAATTGTTGTTAATTCTGAAGGTATTGTGCCAGTTGCAATTTTCTAAAATATAATTTATTGAGAGCATGCACTTTAAGGACCACTGATTGTGGTACTTGCATTTAGGTTAAATGTTTCTCCTTAGTAGAAGTTTTTTGATAGCYAATGCCAGTTGACAATAATTAGTGGCTACAGGGGCAAGTTGGGTTCTTTTTCTTGTTTTTCTACCAGCTCATTTATTTAAAGAAGTAAATTAGGCTCACACTGGAGTCTTGAGTTCTGCCAGAGCTTGAGGTTGTAGTCTACCAAAGCCTCACTTTTTTTGAGGTATTTGCATTTTTATTGGTAGTGCTAAAAGCTCTTATGACATCTGAAATCTTGCTGAGGTGTGTGTCTGGAATGCCACTATCTTGGCAGAGGTGAGTAGCTCTGCAGCTGTCTTGTGCTGATGGCCTTGTGGGACTCATAAGCTGGTTGTCTCTTTTTGAAGCCCCTGTGGAGTCCAGTGTAGTTAGTGTTCCTGGAGTACTCTGAACATGCCTAACAGTACTGTGGGTAGCCCAGCTTTTTAAAATGATGTGATTATCTTTTTGAATGGAATATTTCTTGGAAATATTCCTTAAAAAAAGATGACAAATAGGTAGCAACTATATGTGAACGTATTGAAGACTAGGTCATTGCATGCTTAGCTCACTTTAACATATTCAGCTGGTGTTCCTGCTTCCTGTTTTTACATAATAGTTTATAACAATTGTGCTCTTCAGGTTGAAGGTCACTTATTTGAGCATATAACTTCATCATTTTTTCTGCCATGCCCGTATTTGGTAATAAGCTGCTTTACTGTTGCCTGACACAAGCTGAATGTTGGCTGGATTCTGGAGGGAAAGTGCATCTGATAGATGGCAGAAGGATAAAGGAGGGAAAGCTCTGGCCAAACAGCGTTAATGTAACTACCCTCTTGGTGGGTGTGCAGGAACCGAGCCAGGGAACCTGCAGGACTGCCTCAACTGTTGTGGCCAAATATAAGAGCCTCAGCTCTGATCCAACAGCTCATGTCCTCTGTACTCAACACTGATCCCAGCCTAAGTTACTTGACTGTCATTTAACTGTGATGTTCAGGACACTTTCTGAAAGGAAGAGTTGACCCCCAGTCAGAAGAACAAAACTGAAACACTGGTATTTCCATTTCCTCCAAAGTATCTATTTTTATTTTTGTTATCTATATTATGCATCTTATAAATAAATGAATAACAGAGAGCAAGAGTAGGATACTGATGCTACTAGAGGCRAGCAGTTCCGCACATCTTAGTTCTGTTCATGTTCTTCTGTTAAGTCTTTTTAAAAGAACACTCCTAATCCCATTCCCCAGGTGTTGCTGTAACATCTACTTAGATTAAATGAGCACCACAGTTGAACCTGATGATGAATTAGTTCCAGTGTTTCATCACTGACCCCTGCTCTCCTCACGATGACTTCTTGCAGGTATTCCTATCAAAAGCACTATGGACAACTCCACAACAATTCAGTATGCAGGCCTAATGCACAGCTTTATCATGAAGGCAAGGAGCACTGTACGAGACATTGATCCCCAGAATGACCTCACATTCCTACGGATCCGCTCCAAGAAAAATGAAATCATGGTTGCACCAGGTAAAGTGAGTGGGGTGAGTGGAGGCATCAGAGAATCCGGTAGAATTCTTTCCTCATGGGATTTGTCACACTTGCTGATTACATATTTTTTGGTATAGACATTGTGTGAACTTGGAAGAAATGAGTCCTCTGTCATTTTTATTTGTGTTACATACTCCTTTTTTTCCAAGGAATTTGAGCTGTCTTGCTTTCTTCAGGGCTGAATCTTTTTATCATTGATCTAAGTTTTTCTTTGTGTTCGAATGTGTGGAATTCATTTTTCTCATTCCATTTTGATCAAAGTGGAAAACATTGAATAGCATTTGAGTGTTGCAGCCTTCTATGTTTCTTGGAGCATAAAAGCAGAAAAATCAGAAGTCAATGTTTTGAGGATGGTTTCAGATCAGCACTCTAGGCAAAGCAGTGTAAAGCAAAATAGTCAAATAGATCCTCAGGATCAGAGGAGGGGAATGCAGCACGCTGCTGCTGCTATATTTTAAGACTCATGAGTGCAGCTGCAATTTTCTCTTCAGGAAATGTCCTGTGTATTTCATCAGATTATGGAACAAGGGGTGATGGGATGAGTATAGTTTACTGATGTGGCAAAAAGTTTGCTTTGCTCCATCATCTCACATCAGATTTGTGGTGGGATTGTGCTGATGGGGAGGCGGAAAATGGGATTCCAATTCCAGTAGACTGCTCCACAGGGCAGTTATTGGGAAAGAAAGGCTTGATCGTTAATGCTGATCTCCATGTGAAGGATGAAAAGGGAGGAGTAAATGTTGCTCCAGAACAAATGCAGCTGCAGCCATGTCAGCCTAGCAGTCTGCCTGTGGGATATGGGAAAGCGCTGTCTTGCATTACCTATTTTGGTTTGATCATTTCACGTGCCGGTTATGACTGCATCTTATAACTCAGTTTGTGCCTTATTTGATTGGTTTGGAAGCGTGCAGTTTCTTAGATTGTGACTCTTTCCTCAATAAGACCTAAGTGATCTGACATGTCAAACCTTTCTTGTTCATTGATGGTGAAGTAAGGGCTCTACAGTTTCTAAAGTTTATCAGTGAGATATGGAAAAACGCTAAAACTTRCTGTTGCTAAATACAAATGTGTTTTACTTGGTGAACAATTATCAGCAATGAAACTTCTTTTTTTTCTTCCCTTCCAGATAAAGACTACTTCCTGATTGTCATCCAGAATCCAACTGAATGATTGCACTAACTGGGTCTGTTTTTTTTTTTTTTTTTTTTTTTTTTTTTTTTTTTTCCTTTACCCAACTTTTTTAATTTAATAGCTAAAGAATAGAGCATTAGTGTTAACTCTATTGTGCCACTTCAGTAATGTCTGGAAAAACAAAAGCAAGGTGTTTTGTTGCTTACTAAGAGGAAAAAGGAGCTTTTTCCTCCCCTTCTTCTTCCCCCCCTCCCTGGTATCACAAAAGTCATTTTGAGGGAGATTCTGTGAAATAGAATCAGGTGGCTTAGGCTGTCAAAAGTGCAACTTTTTAATAGTTAAGATAGTGTAATATTCTAATAATGTTCTAAAAAAGACTATTSCTTGTATGTTTCCATATTCCTGTCACTGCTGTTTGAGATACGCTTTTACACTATTGCTTTTGAATGACTGTAAATACGAAACTTGCTTGTCTTCATGTTCTCTCTTACCTTGTTGGTTTTACATGTACTTTTTTTTGAAGAAGAAGAAGAAGTTTGACCATATCAAATTAAAGTGTCATCAGTGATTGCTTTTCGTGTTGTGCATTTTTTTTCTCTTGTAAAAATATTAATGATTCTTTTGGTTGACTTTTTTTTTCAAAAAATGAAATTTTCCAGGGGCAGTTTTTAGCTACCAGTTGCTTTCTCTAATTCTCTAAACAGAAGCTTATTCAAAGTGAGTATGCTGTACACTTGTTATTGTCTGCCATATTGGAGCATCTTCCCAGCACTTCCTTTACTTTTCAGACAGAAGAGAGGTGTTTTGTTTGAATAAGGCCATAGAAACTGCCTGTAGGAGCTCTCATACTAGCACAGTTACAGCAGGCCTGATCTTGCACTGGTAATCTTTCAAGCATTGGCCATTCCTCCAAAATAATAAAAGGGATTATTTTCTAGCTTTGAAAGTGTCTTGTAATTGTATGCAGGATTTAAGAACGCGTGCCAAATATTTGCATAGAAATGAATAATTATTTGTACAGTTTTAATAATTAGCAAACAAGTTGAAAATTTGCTCCATGTAAATTACATGAATATTGTGTGCCTCTTTGCATGTGTGACCCCCTCCTCTAAAGCTTTTTCTGTTTGTTTACTTATTGCCTTAGTAACCCTATGTGGTGAACTCATTCCTTCTGGGTAGGAATTCTTGCTTGAGTACTAGGTAAGCAGCAGTACCCTGTGTGGGCTTGTTTGTGAGTGGTACTGGTTACAAAGATTAGAGGAAAGTCTGTCATGGTGTGTAACTGATGTATGAAATTGCCATTCAAATAGTGTTTAAGAAGAAGCAGAAATGGCCTATGAATATACCATTACTGATCTTCATGACTATCACAGTGTGGTAGAAATTGCCTGGGTTCCATAAAAGCAGAGTGGTTGTCCAAAGGTCTTCATGAATATAGAGGAAATCATAAACTTCCTTCTGTTCTTTAAAGTTGCCAATGCATTTTGTGACAGAGAGGATATAGTTTTAAACTGTGCATTATTATTCTGCTAATCTCTTGTTATTCTTTGACACAACAGATCAAAATTTTACTGCAGACATTCCTGAATTCTGCACTGGTGCTAACTAAGCTTCAGGAAAAGCTTTCTTCCCCTCCTCAAACACAAATATAAGTCATAGTTGCACTGAAGAACTTAATGATGCATAGAGCATAATAGCCCATGCTCTGTATCCAGAGTAGTTCCTAATATCCAGCAGCTTATATAATGCATGTGACCTGTTGTAATTTATTTTAATTTAATATCTCCAAAAAATGGTCTGAAACCTGAAGCCTCTGGATGATAACTGAAATCACATTTTTCTTCTGACTTGCCTCRCTATTCAGTTATCTTCTCTATCTTCTGTTGTTCACAGGCAGAAAAATGTTTCACTGGAGATGATGACCTGCATACGCATTTTGGCTTTCCCTATTAGGTGGCAGTGTTACTCTTGTGTGAACACTGGAAAACTCCTTTAGTGTCCTCTGTTATTCTGGACACCTCTTTAAGGATAACTGTCCTACAAATGATTCTGCATTGCATCTGAGTTTGGGACAGTGTTGAGTGGGTGGGTGATTTTTGTTAATCTTATAATCTAATAAATAACCCTATTGCAGAATTAAGATGGTGCATACTTTCTGCATCATGTTGAGATCATCAAACCTAAACTAATTTTATTAGGTTCCTACCATATGCTGATTATTTTTCAATGACTATTAAAAATCAGTCAAGGTTGAATATACTCAGGACCCCGAGTATAAGGGTCTTGAAGAAGCTAGTACTAAGTCTGAAGGAGTTAACGGAATCTGACTGGTTAGGGCAGGGCTGTGCTTATGCCTAACTAGTGCCACTTYTACATTTACATTACTTCCAAGTTAAATCAGATTTTAAAAAGGGGAAAAGGGTGAGGCTGAAGAACGACAACTTCCATTCAGATACTTACTATGGAGGCAAAAGTGTCCAGTATAGACCAGGAGCATCAGAGAGTCGTAAAGATATGGCTGAAAGTTACTCCCTCGCATGCAGAATTAGTCATCTTAATGAGCTTCAAGAAAAAGATCGAATGGAATTCAGTCTCTCCTTTTCCTATGCTTGCTGATATGGGCATGACAGGACATGGTGAAATAATACTGTAATTTGAGGAAGAAGAGAAAAATAAGGATTATGGATATAGCCAGAAAGCATTACAAGGTGATTCAAAGGAGGGCTTGAATAACTTCTAGGCTGTGTGCCTAAAAGCTGCTTTGTGTTATGCCTGACTTTCTGTCTTTGACAAGTAAATTTTGATGGGTCTCTCCTTGAAGGCAGGTGGAGCATCTGCTCTTAAAACATGGAAAGCAAACCCTAAAATATTAAGCTAATGAAGTACAATTTGAGATATAGCTCTGGGCTGTGGACAGCAGCACTCGAGACACAGGGATATATTCCCTTTTGCTGACTCTGCTCTGAGATAAGGCTCTGGCAGAGGACTGGAGCTGATAACATTTTAAGATGAGGAAAAACTAGATTTGTGGAAACTCATGTTCTATGGGCCTTAGAGCAGCTCATTTAAGCTGCTCCAGCTTGTTTGTTTCAGTGCCCTCCCAAGCAAATTCTCCATCTGCCCCAAATGGCTGAGTTTTGATTGTGTAGCCCTCCTCTTAGCATAAAAGACCTTTATCTTTGATCTGATCTTAACAGTTTTATTATGTTTAGCTACATCTGTAGGTGATGAAAAGCTGGCATAGATGGTTATGTTGATATAGACTGGTCTTATGTTAGTAATGTGTAAGGAAAAACTGTGCCAGCTGGGATGATCTGGGGTGCAGGGGCAGTGAGCTCTGACAGACACAGATAAGTCAATAGGAACCTGAGCATCAGCACAGTTTCTGTTGGTAAAAATGCACTTTTTTTTTTTTTTTAATAGCATTACAGGATTCCTTCAGGGAGGTTTCCTTCCACTGGCATGGTTTTGCAAACATCCAGAAGTGCCTATCAGTGCTGTTTACCCCATAGGAATGCTGACGTACGTAAAGCTTTATTGCTGATTCTAGGTCATGGTAAGACAACTCTCTGGTGCTGGATTGATACAGTTGGATCCTCCATCCATCCCCAGCTCTGCCTGACCTGGGGTTTGGGGATCTGAAGTCCAATAGATCTAAGGAGTTGTACCAATGACATCAGGAAGAACAGGCAAGGGAGGTATTAGTGTGTGCAAGATACTTCAGGAAAGGTATTATTGTATCAGTATTCTGCTGTATTAGCACTAAAGTTTTCTTGAGCCATGTCTCATTTATATAAACAAAATAATACACTGGAGAGCTCCAGAGCTKCCATGACTCCTGAAACACTGCATCAGGATAATACTGCTTTTGGTGGAGCACGCAACTGGAACAAATATTAAACACGGTTCTCTGCGCAACATTGTCATTTTATTTCTGTCGGTTTTGATTTATTTGCAGTAGTTCTAGAAATAGCCTGTGCTATTTGTAGCTGTGGGCCTTAAAGTATGCAGCGCGGAAGCGGCTTTGGAGGCGAGCTGGAGGAGAGCGCGCCAGGCCGGCGGCGCGGAGCGGCAGGGGCAGGCAGGGAGCCGCTGGCCTTCCTGTCAACCTCGAAGCATCAATCTCCTTCATAGATTTATGAGTCATCGTAGTACTGATGTGCTGATGGAGGGGAGGAAAAAAACCCTTCCCAATGAGTGGGAGCTGTCTCCGCCCCGCCCCGCCTCGCCCGGCCGCCATCTTCCCTCGGTCCGGCCCCGCCCCGCCCCGCCTCGCCCGGCCGCCATCTTCCCCCCGGCGCCGCCCGCCAGGCGCCTCCTCTTTAAGGAGCGTTGCGGTGACGTCACCGGGCCGGCTGCGGCTCCCGCTCGAGCGCAGGCCGCGCCAGACACCGCCGCCGCCGCGATGCCCTCGGACCGGCCCTTCAAGCAGCGCCGCACCTTCGGTGAGCCGGGGCCGCGGCCTCTCCTCGCCCTGCCCTCCCTCCGCCGCGGACAGCCTCGTGCCCGTGGCGGCGGCGCCGCAGCCGCGCGGTGATGTAATGCCGGCCGGGGGCGGGGGGCCGCTGGCTTTGACGGCCGCGGTCTGCCGGCGCCGCCGCCCCTCCGCGCTGCCGCGCACCGGGGCTTGAGCCGGGCCTTGGCCCGGGCCCTCCCGCTGCTTTCGCACGGGAAGCCGGAGCGCGCGGCCGGGGGGGACACGAGTGGGCTGTGTCTCTGCCCGCCCGCCCGCAGTCAGCGCGGGGGGACGAGGAGGAGGAGGAAGGAGCCCGCGGGGAGAAGCGCTGCTGCGCTCGCCCTGAGCCCCGGGCGCGGCAGGAAGAGGCGCCCTGGGCTCTGTGAGGGGGGCGGGCGCCGCTCTGCGCGGCGGCTGGGGGGAGCAGGTGCCTCTGAGCGGCCGCGGAGGTTTTATCTCCTTGTCTTACATCAGCTGCGTGCTTGACCAGGGAGATGCTTGCTGAATAAGCCCCATTTCTTGATAAAGCAAGAAATAATACATTTGTCCAGGGTGAGTGTCGTTGCAAGGGTAACTGCTGTGACCGAGGGGAAAAAAATTGTATTCTGTACTGGGCTGTGCCGTTGGCCTCTGTGCAACCTCGTTGTGTCCCCATTAGAAGAAGTGGGGTGACCAGCTACCCTCTTAGAAAGGGCTCGGAAGTCTGTAGAGCAAGAAGAGTAGTCAAAAGCTAAATGTTCTTGCTGCATGTTTGCCCTAGATCCTGTATGTTTGTGCTTTTCATGCTGATTTAAGGCTGAGACCGTACTCATTACTCTGAAATGTACATGGTGGGAAACCTTTTTGTCATGTGAGTTTTCCATAAATGCTGCCACATTTGATTGCTAGGCTCGATAGTGAAATCAGATTAACATAGACTTCTGTTTCCCTTGACCTTTTCCAGCTGGCTTTGGGAAACATGCATGCTTCTGTCGGATTCAGTCCTGAGGCAGGGGGCTATCAGCTGAGCTTTACTGTCTGTATAACGCTGAAGTCAGTGTTTTCAGGCCAAACAGGGCCACCTTTTCCATCAGATACCGTCCAAACAAAGGTGAAGGTGTTTCTTAGGTGAATTTTAAAATTGGAGTTTTTTCTTACTGAACTGTGGATCCAACCCCTTGCTGCTCTTTTGGAAACTGTAAATATTTGGCAATTTGTTATCACAACCCTTCTGGCCTTAAACACTTACCGAGCCTTCTCATGCTGCAGCAACCAATAAAAGCAAACATGCATGAACAAGAATAAAATGAACTCTGGGTACCCTGGGCTACTTGCTTGGGTCCCTGCTGTATCTCGTATTCTCTTAAGCTGTGTGTTAAAAGCCAATAAAGTTCTAAATTAAACCCTTAGAAGCTACTTACTGTTAAACTAGTAAGAGCCAGGTGCTTATGGCCAGAGTTTGTTTTCCTTTTGCAAATTGCTCAGCTTTTCTACAGGCCAAAAGGAAAACAAAATCCAAGAAGGCTCAGAGTGGTTGAAAGCAAGCAAGATTAAAATAGCCTGGGAGGGATGGGGTGTGGGGTGAGGGAGTTTGGTGCTGGCAACTGCAGGTGCTCCTTGTTTCTGTGTACTTTCCTCTGCCCTTTTGCTCTCTCAGCTGACCAGTTTGCAGAATCCTCCCGAGGGGGGCAGGAGGAGGAGGAGGTGGCCTGGAAGCCCTTGCTGTTGCTTTGGGTCAGGGTTGGAACTGCTCAGCTGGAGAAAGTAAATACATCTTGTTTTCGTCTTCAAATCATTACACAACAGGAGCAGGAAGTGATTGTTTACAATGCAGTTGGAGAGGGCTAATGGAAAATACTTCCAGCTACACTGTGTGCTCAGAATGGCTTAATTTTTAAGGCTTTAGAACTACAGAAGTGGAACAGTTCCAAAAAAACAGAGAAAGGCGGARGCAGGAGCGTGACTGTTTACAGAAGCTGCCAGGCTCCGGTGGCATGGCAAATGGCTTTTTTGGCCTTGTCTGCCACCCATTGCTGAAGACTCTGCTTTCCTCTATGTCCGTTTTTCTCCTTTTTGTATTTTTGAGGCGGGTTTTTCTTTTTCCGTGAATTTCTTCTTCTTGTTCCTTTGCTTGGGTTTATGCTGAGTAAGCTTTCTTGATTTGTATTCATAGCTCTTGAGGAATTGGAAAAGGAATTGGTTGGGAAATTCTGAGGGCTCAAGCGCATTGAGGGCAGGGAGCGCTGGCTTCTCATGTGGTCTGAAGTGCCGTTAACAATGAAACGGTGAGGCTCCCAAAGCTGCTCCTGTCCTTGGTGCGTCTGCAGCAGAACTTCTTTGATCTGGATGCGTGAAGGAAAAGCCTGGCAGTAATCCTCTGCTTTCATGTGCTAAACCTGACTGTGTGGTCAGATCCATTGTAGGAGTCCACAACAATTTCCAGAACAAAATTATTGTCTGTGTTGGAGGAACAGGGGGTACTGACTGTAGTGAGAATGTGTGGCTGCTGGACCATGCCAGTGCCCTTCCTGTAGAACGTGTAAGTCCCTCAAGGCTTTGGGTACTGATTGCACCTCCCACTATTCTTGAAGTTATGTGTTTGGACTGGCTGATTTACTGTTGAGAGCCAGCCAAAAGTGTCAAAAGCGTATGTTTGCAACATAGTGCATAGCCAGTGTGTTTACGGACATGGACCTTAAACGTCACTGACCAGCTTGCTAACGTCAGATCTGGAAGTAAGTTGGCCTTGTGCCCCAGTATCCTGCTGAAACGGAGACACATCGCAGTAATGCACATACCTGAGTATCCTCTGTTAGTGGCAGCCCCTGACTAGATGATAAACATAGAAGTTTAACCTCTCTGAACTGAATATTCCCACACCAGTGCTTTAAGAATTGGAATTCCTTGAAATGAGGCTTGCTGTTGCAATCTGATGTGTCTATATCTAGTTGTATTAATTACCAAGGACACTCTGTGACATGGTTTAATATTAGATTGACTAACACTGTTCGGTAAAATACTGGTACAAGAGGAACTAAACAAATGTCTAAAATACCAGATAAATGTGTAGACCACAAGTACTGATTTAGCTGATAACAACAACTTCTTGTTGGCTGCCAGGATTAATAAAGCCCATATGTCTTTTTATAATTACTCAAGTTTTTGTAGCAAAGAAGGTATTATCCTCTTGAACAAGAAAGGAGGAGAGTGCTATGAATTTAGGAGCTATACCACTGGTAGCTCTTCCTGCCTCTAATATTGATTAGCTGTGAGCTATGGTTAAGTTATTTCCCTTGGCTTTATTCCTTCCACTGTTAACCACAGTGGGGATCTCTGGCAGGTGAGTCATTCAGGAGATCTCCCTCTGTGGCACCCTCTTTGTGCAATGCTCTGCCTGTGTGTAAATGCCACTGACTRTGTGGCCAGGGAATTGTTTGGTGCCGTTAGTCTTCAGGAGATTGTTTGGAAATAGACTGTGAGAGAAAATGGAAGAATTAAATTAATTCTCTTGTATTTGGCGTATCTTCCCAAAGAGGCCCTGCAAATCTGTGCATGTGCAGGCATGTTTGCATACAAATAGCAATGACTGCAATGACCTGACCTGTGCAAAGTATGTCTTTGTACATACACATGTATGTTCTTCTGCAGTAAATTATAGTTCTGTCAGGAATGCTGATTCTTTGAGCAATTTGAAGTAGCCTGAGTAGTGCTGAGAAATCTGAGAGTGTTTCTGCTGTCTTGAAGGGCTACCGTGCTGAGAGTTGCTAAGATCAAAGGAGTGAGGAAAAGGTCAAACAGAAGGAGAGAGAAGCCCTTCCAGAAGACAGACTTGTAAAAAGGGAACTTGCTGTTCTTTCTCCAAGGCTAATGAAACCGTGATTAAATGCTAAGCAAAAAAACCAACCAACCAACCAAACAAAACCTGTCTAGTTCTTCATCTAGATCACTAATGTAAATGCTCTGTAGTTACTAATGTAAGTACAGAATTCAAGTGTGGTGGGGAAGATACCGCACACTTGCCAACGGATGCAGGAGAGGAGCTCTCAACATGCCACTTTCTCATTCTCTATTTCTTGTGCCTTTCACATGGTGCATGTTCACTGGAAGCAGAGCTGTTGCTTGCCATTCTCATTGGCTTTTTTGATGTCTTTTGTAGCAAGAGTGTCCTAGAACTTGGTCAGAGGAAACAACGTTTACTTTAACTTGGTATTTTGTTAAGAAAAAACATCTGGTTTGATTTAACAAGTTGGTGATTTCTTTGCTTGTCTGATTACATCACACCYGTCCTTAACATGTGGGCTAATATTTACAGTCCCTTTCAATTTAGCAGAGTCCCTTCTCTTAGCTAGCACTGCTTACCAGYAGTCCACTGCTGCTCTTCTGACTCTGTGGTAATGTCTTGTAGGTTGACTCTGTGAGGACGCACGAGAGCATCTTGCTCTGGTCCTCAGCCGCAGGATTGTGTTAAAGARTCTGGGCACATGTGTGGAGGAGAGCCCTGTGCTTCCTCCCACCTTCCAGCAGGTGTTGGACAGAGCCTTTGTGAGTGTGTGCCTTCATATTAAAAGAGCTGAAGGGCCCCAAACTATTTTCCTGAGTCTCCTTGTTTTAATGTGCATACTGGAATATACAGTACTTGYGTCTGTGAATTCTGGATATCCCTGGGCTGGTGTGGTGGGTTGGAAACCTGTATTTTAAGCTGTTTGAATGATGGAGGTCTGGTGAGCATCCTATGTGTTCTGTGTCGGGGTGACAGAGTACTGTCCAACCAGACAACGAGTGTCTGGACATGAATTTAGATTTCACAGTTCTTGTGTGGCTCTGCTTTGTCATGAGCTGAACCCCAATCATGGATTTGCCAGTTACAAATGCTCATTCCTGGAGCTGGGCTCAAAAGTCATGCTCTGTTAAATTATGAAACTGCTAAGAAAATCTGAGATGGTTTCTGCTTCCCCTTTTAAATACACTTCCAAGCTCTACTCTGAAGCCATGAGGATTGAGAGCTCATAGAAGTGAATGTGATTGCTGAGATCCCTCTGCAATCACATGACTCCAGGAACTGGGCATTCAGAAATCCTTCCAGCCATTACAGGTCTTGTGATAAAACTGTGACAGTAAAATTCACACAGACAGATCGTCGGTTGTTCCAAGTTCATACTGGTAAAACCATCCTGTGACAGCAAAGTATCAGACTCCACCCATGCCACGTTACAGACATGCTGTCTGTCAGACAGCAGGTTTAAAACAGCATACTTTGTGTCCTGAGTTCTTTTGTTTGGCACCTTAGCTGTTTGGAGGCCTCCTGGTGCTAGAGTTTGAGAACAAAAGAAGTAACACAGGAGCAATAGTCAGAATTGCTAACAATGTGCCTGTAACGTTGCTGTCCTACGTAGACTGAGGCAGCAGCCTTTTCTCAGTAGTGAGGGCTGCTTTCACAGGGCAGGGCTTTCCTGGCAAGCTCTGTCCTCTTTTCTTGAGTGTGAGAGTCTCTTGCTCCTTCTGCAGAGTCACTGGCCTGAGAACAAGCTCTCCAGCATTGGGCAAGGACAGGTCAGGTCAGCTGTGGTATGATCCATGGTACATAAACAAGGGTGTGTTTCCTGGTAGTTAAGAGGTGTCTGGCCTTAGTCAGGGTGGTGTGATACTACATAAATATTTATTAACGTTCATCTGCAGTGACCTGCATGACTTGCTCTTGGCTTCAGCATTTGCCAGCAGAGGGCTCACCCCAGACATACCCTGCTTTAAAAGTAATTCTTCCCCTCTTTGCTAAAAATCTTTTAGAAGGAGGGTCGTGCTTCAGTACTCCTCCCTGAGACTGACCACAACAACTTCTTGAAGAAATATGTTGATTTTTGCATCTGCTTCAGACCTGAGGCAGCACCCACTGCCCCCCCTGCCCTGCCAAGCTTTTTGTAAGAGTGTGTTGTGGATGGGAATGAAAGCCACAGGACTGGTAGCCTGCTGCAAGCACCAAGGCTGTCCTCATGGTTCCTTCATGATAAGGGCAGCAGCACTTGAAGCCTCCAAGGTATGGGGCAACAGGGAGAGGCAGAAACTCTGGCTGAATTGCTACTTTCTTCTTTGCTCACCACATGCAGCTTTTGCTCAGTTCTGGAGCTGTTGATCTTGCAGCATGTTGATAACCTGTTTAGGTGGTGGTTTACCTTGATGGAAGTTGTGGCCTAGCTGTTGATCATAGACAACAGGGCTGGTCATCTAACCCATCCATTGCACCAGGGCAATACCAGTGCCTGACAAGTGTTTGTCTGTTCCCTGAAAGAACTGTCCCTTATGCAGCTGCACTGTCAAAGAATTTGCCGTGTGTTTTCCTTATGTTCTACCATCTGTACCTTCTGTCAGATTAAACTCATTTTAGCCAGGGCTCCCCTTTTATTCTGTATCTGTACAGCACCCAGCACTGTAGAGATCTGTGTCCTGTAGCCAAGGTTCCTGGGCACTTCCAACACAAAAGCTTTATGCTGTGAAAGTCTGCCTTAAAATTTGCTATTGTTCTCTTGAACTTGCATAAAGTGCTCATCCTTTCTTGCCCTGAGGTATGTTATAGGCCCACATCTTGGGAGAACAACTTCAGAACAATTTCAGACAAGAAAGCAGCAGAGAGATTCCGATGTTCTGTGCAATTTGGAAGCTTTGCTGTTGATGCTTAACAGTTGAAACAGCTATTGGAGAACAAACAGGCAATTTTCCTGGCTTATGCAATGCTACAAAAATATTTGTCTTTTTCAAGAGGCCTTACCAGTGAAATTTCACCAGGCAGAGCTAATGAAATATGTGTTTTTCTTCTTGCCATCTTGAGCTCCTACATCCTAGCACTGCGGTGATCCCCAGCTGTCTTAGTGATGGATGTCTGGTGATCTCACATGTAAGCAGAGATGGTGCTTTTCACCCTCTAGTGAGTGTGTGCAGTTTAATCTCCACTCTTTCAAAATAGTGGTTGCAGTCGGCAGAGCAGCGTATAGTTGTGCCACCTGCCTCCAGCTCCCCTCAGTGCTGACTGTAGCCCCTCAGTTCCCTCCTGTTTGGAGTCCCTGAGCTGCTGAAATCAGGAGTGCTGTTTTGCTCGTGAGGAAGGGTCAGCAAAAAAGTGTAGATGCAGACTGGGTTGTGTAAACAGTTCTGGTTCACTTTACTTTGTAGGCCAAGGATAAACGATAGCTGGGTGCTGCAGCAAAGAGGAAGTGTTTTCCCAGGGAGCACAGCTACAGTTTTGCGAGAGCTGCAGGGGAAGAATGAGGCTTGTAAAATCTGACTTGTAGTATGAAATGCAAGTGTGCAGACACTGCTAGTAAAAGAGGGGAGGAAACCTGTCTGCAGTGCTGTAGCTGGCATGAACCTGGGTGCTAGGCTTGCATTTCCAGTTGGGGTCTCTCTGAAGTGCCTCTAATGGCATTGTGGGGCTGTGCCCTCCTAGTCCCTGCGCTGTCCATTCTTATTACACTTCCTTGTTGTTCCTGTGATTTACTTTTAATCCAATCTAAATAAACTCTATCTAAATTAGGTTAAAGATTATATTTATAGCCATTCCTTACTGCCTGGTGTCGAGGCCACTTTGCTGAGATACAGGATCAGCATGTACTTCCCACCACAGGCTGAGGAGGGTATGGGTAACTATCAGCTTTCTTGCGTGAGAGCTCTAGCTCCTGAGCTGTTGTGCAAATGGAAATGATGGCTGTATGGTGTTTGATGTGAACTCATCTTCAGCATGTCTGAGAGCAGGGTTGCCTCTCCTGATTCACAACCCTGCTTGGGCAGGAGATAGTTGTGGAAGCAGTTGGCTCATCAAGACTAGGATGGGACTGAATGTGTTCCTTAGCAGAGCTTTAGATGTCCTGGAGATTCCTGTCTGCATCTTCAGGTGCCTGAACAGCTTAGGTAGGTTGCCCTGAGCTGCTCTCCTGAATGGAGATTCTGAAATGGGCATCTCCTGGGCAGAGGAGGAAGTGAAGTGCTTTAGGTGTTTGCCATAGCAATGATACTTGCCTATTGAAGGAATCCAACTCCTGGAGCAAAGCAGCATGCATAGTCATTGCACCATGATAACCTGCTAATCAGCTGTGTCCAGCAGGAAGGCTCCCAAGGCCCTCGCCTAGCTGATCAGAAAGGCTAGGTCTGGGTGCCTGGCAGTTCTTAAAGATGCTGCAAATAGGCAGGTGGGGCAAGAGAGCTGCAACTATAGTGCATCAAACGAGACTAGGGAGGGCTTCAGAGCTGCTGGCTCATGCCCTGGTTTCCTTCTGAGACAGTAGTCAGCAAGACATGGAAGAAACATGCCATAGCAGCAGCCTGACCTGTCTTAGTCTAAGGTACATGCAACCTGAGCCTATTGGGTGATAAAAGACAGCTATTTTAGAGGTGGGTTCCTGAAGCTCTGACATGTAGCTGGTACCTTATCCTGCTGTTCAGCTATGTTCTTGCTTATATGCTGCTGCTTCTTTCCCTTTGCTTTTAGGCTTAAACCAGTTTTTCCTCACTTTCAAGGTTGTATTTGGCAGTGACCAGTAACTGAGCATCACTGAACTGTTTATAGCTCTGGAGGCTTTGTTTTGTAGTGCCCTTGTTTTCAAGGCCTTGGTGGTTATTCTATGCTTAAACACCATGCGCAACAAGAGACACCTGGTGCCGTGCTCTTGTTCACTCACAAAGTTCTCGCAGTGTTGTCAGGCTGATAACAAATCTAATAGACCCTAGTTCTGAGGCCTTGCAAAGTTAACATAAGGCAGCATTAGCATAAGGCCTGTGACCTGTCACTAGCAATGATAATTGCTGTGTTTACTGGCACATCAGGCGACAAAGTGCTATTGGAAGATGAGTCAACGTGGGGTAGTGACTGTCAATGCTGCTCACCAGAGCGTGATCTGCATAACTACTTCCCTTGTGCATCCCCAGTGTAGCCCTTCCTAGACCAACAGGAATGCAAGAGGAAGTTCAGGTGTGTAGCGAGCCAGTGTCCCAGGAAAAGCATATGCGCAGGGAGCCCAGCCCAGCCACCTCCAGTACTTCCTCTTCCCCTGCCTTTCTGCTGTTTTGAAAAGTGGTACCAGCTCCCCTCCAGGGACTGGAGGGCACTGTGATAAAGCAATTGAAATTCTCCTGGGAGCTCAAAGAGCACACAAGCTTTTACATACTGCCTGTTGTGTGTGTCAGTAAATATGAACTCAGGAGGAAAATGGGTTACAAGTATGAGAATGACTATAGAAAAGAATTTTTGGTGTGGTGGTCACCTCCTACCACCCTCCCCTGCACCCTTTGCTTATTTTTTTTCCTGTTTCTACAATGGATTTAGAAATACATTCTCTCAAGCCAATACCTGTTGTAGCTACAGATGTATGACAGCAAGGGAGGTCCTTCTTGGCAAGGTCTATCTCTTTAGGATTGAGGCACTGTGCCAGAGAGTGCCTGGACATGTACAACAGGGAAAAGTGGCTAAAACCCAGTCTCACTTGTGGCATTACCTCCTCTGGGGAAACAGCCAGAAGACTTAATGAGCCTAAATTTCCAGAGTCAAAACCCTAAAGCTACATTGCTGTCCAGCACTGATGATTACAAGCTGCATTTGCTTAGCATAGATTTAGGAACAGAACTTTGTAATCTCTCGGGTCTTATTTAAGTCACTTTGCTTTGTGTGTGTTGCCCTGTTTTACCAGGCAGGGTAAATGCTTCCCTGTCTTGGGGGATGATTGGGGTAGTAGGAAGCCATGAAGAGTTGGTGACCAACCTGAGATTTGACTGAAAGCCTTACTGCTGTAAAATGTGCGAAGATGTCCCAATGAACAGAATTTACATTTCTTTTCCAATGTCTCTTTTGTCTGTGTGGGGCTGGTAGGGTAGTTACTTTTTTTTGATCTGAACTAGCACTGGAACAGGTTGCCCAGAGAGGTTGTGGAGTCTCCTTCTCTGGAGGTATTCAAAGCCTGCCTGGATGCAACCCTGTCTAACATGTACTAGGCGCCCCTGCTTGAGCAGGGAGGTTGGACTAGATGATCTCCAGAGGTCCCTTCCAACCTTAACGATTCTATGAACTAGCACAGCCTGATGTTTCTAACTTTTTTCTTCATTTTTTTTCTTCCAGCGGATCGTTGTAAAGAAGTACAGCAGATTCGAGAGCAGCATCCAAACAAAATCCCCGTAAGTGCCAGTTCTTGCTCTTCTGTATTTGACTTCATTCTCTCAACAACTCTATGCTACTGAGTAGCCTTCACCAACAGCCACTGAGATTACAAAACTTTGATCCCCAGGCTCAGTGCAGGAAGCTCTCTGTAAGCCTCCAATGCCTTGTGCATGCCAGCTGCTCAGTTGTAGACCTCATTCTTGCCAGTGCAAAATACTGTCTTTCTCTTAAGCTTGATGCCTGTCCTCAGGAGAGGGAACTGATTTGGTGTCAGGTCTTCTTCCAAGCTAGTACAGCAGGAGAGTATTCTGAAATGGCCAGTTTTTTGTTGCAGTAGCTAGCTAACGTTTACTGAATAACCTGGTGAGGATTTCTCTGCATCTGTCCAGAGAAGGATGCATGAGAGGATCTTCACTTTATTGAAAACAAAGACATTCTTAGGCTAATTCTTACCACAGCCAAACAGTGACACCAGTTCTGTGCTGGCCCTGCACCTGCTGTTGCTCTTTGTAGGTGAGACTCCATGAACTGCCTCCAATTCTTACAGCCCATCTCAGGCTTAATGTGCTGTCTCACTCCCTCTGCCCTTGGTTGTGAGTATGCTGTTTCTATATGAATATTTGGGAGGATGGAGAGCTTAGAGGAAAAATTGTCCTCAGGGCTTGCTCAAGTTAGTATTTGCAATACCAGAGTGTATCTGTCCCAAGAAGCAGGACCTGTTCCTAGTCTGTAGGTGTTGGCTGCACATCAGACTTGTCTCAAAATTGCATCTGTCTAAAGTCTCTGCTTCACTGTTTAGCCTTCAAGACCTACTGTCTCAAACTCTTCTTGGTCCATGCTAGTCCATTCTTGCCTTGTCCTTCTCTTGATTTTAACACACCATCTTCTCTCAAAGAGTTCTTTTTCTTCCTCTTCCTTCTCCCTGCATTGTCAGTATGGTGTCCTTGCATTGTCAGCTCAGCAGAGCGGGACTAGTCCCATGCAGCACACTCAATAATAGTGCTTGAATCCCAGTACACTGTGTCATCTATGTTCATCATCTCTGGTTGCTGCTCTGAACCTTTGCTTTAAGTTCCCCTTTGTTTTGACAGAGGGCTTGCAGAGTGCTTGGTTTGGCTGGGCTTTGTGCCTGGTATTTCTCTACTGTTTCCGTGAAGGTGCTTTGAAAGGAGACTGAGGAAGGGGCTGTGCAATGTGCATGCAGGCAGGCTGAAAGAGCAGCAAAACATGGCTTTTCCTGGTGTTCTGCTCTGGCACTCTTAGTACTAAGAGAGGAGGCCAATGTGTGAGTACCTTTGTGGGCCCCCATATAGTGCTTGTCTTGCTCATTGGGCTTACTTTGTCCTGGATGGGCCCTTCAGAGGGTGTCTAGGTGAACAACTTCCCCCAAGACACCTTTACACTTCTGTTGTCTGGGAATTGTCTGTGATGTAGGGTCAGCTCATCCTGGTAGGCCATCTGAGCACTCGTTGAATGCTCCTAGCTCACTGATGATCTTGCAGCATCCTGACAAAAGTGTTTGATTGGCTTTGAAGACTGAGCCTGGGACTTTTGCCCACATGGCAGTATCTGTATCTTCTGTGTTCCCCATAGCTGCCCCTTTCCACTACACACGTGGTCCTTCCCTGCACTCTCTCTACGTGTTGGCTAGCTCTAGTTCAGGGTTTTATTTAGGTAAAAACAGTCAGGGCGTGAGGAAGAGTCTTGTTTGAGCTTTGTCTCTATCTAGGCTCTGGAGCTGGAGTTCAGCTGGGGCTGCACTACTGGGTGATGCTGAGCAGCTGTTCTGTGGACTCTGTGCTCTTGAAGTGTCTCACCATCCCGGTGAAGGGAGCTCTTGCATGTGGAAACTGTGACAAAACTATATAATAAGCCAAGTGACCTCTCAATGCTGCCTCTTGGGGAGAGCTAGTGCTGCTTGGCTTAAGCACAATGTCCTGCAGTTCCCCCTGGCTCTCTGCTGGCTTTTGTCTGGTAAGGCTTCTTGTTCTGGTAAGGTCAGCATTGGAGCTATGTCCTTCTACTAGCTGAGTTTCACCCTACTCCAGGGTAGTACCTTTGAAGATGCCTCTCTCTGGGGAAGAAATGAGTCTTCCAGTTACTAGTGTGCTCAGTGGATTAGTGTAAAAGCTGTAGTCCCTGTCATCTCTCCCTATCATGCAGGGTGGCAGCTGGTTCCCTGCGTGCTGGGAATTGGTGTCTCTTTCTTGCTCCAGTCTTGCTCTTTTTTACCTCTGCTTGCATTTGGCTTCCCTTATACAGCTACAGCAGAGGCTGAGAGCCAGCAAAGGAGAGAGCTGAGTAGCAGGTAGATCTAAGGAGAACCTAGGTCCTCAGCATCACATCACTCCCCAGCAGCTGTCTGGGTTGAGTTGCAGGTATGTAGGCTAGAGGCCTGCTGTTATGGAGGTGGAGCCTCACCAACAGTCAGATTTCTTGTGGATTATTTGCATTTTATGGAAGCTAAGGGCTCTTCTCCTTGTTGTGTCCTTGCCATGCAGGCAGGCAATCACTCTGCRGGCCAGGGGAGCCTTCAGGACAGCTTCCCTCTGCTGCAGAGAGAGAGAGACAACAGGAGTGTGGAAGGAATGGAGAAGAGGCCTTCCAGTAGGAAGAAAGATCTGCGTGTTCCTCCACTGTGCATCTGGTAGCTTTCTGCAGGGACCCAAAGTTAGTAGCTACTGCTTTTATCAGTGATCAGACAGCAGGAGTTACATTGCTGCTCATGATAGAGGCTGATGTATCATCAAATGATCAAGGAAAAAGCAAACTGAGCTGCCCATAGATTTGCCTGTTCCCTTTGGTGCCACCGAGCTGCCTTCTTGGAATTTTGATCTCTGCATGCTACTTGAGATCTACACTGTCCAAAGGGGTCTGCAGTCTCCCTTATTTTTTGGAAAAGAGCTGTGAAAATGATTTATGGGACCTTCTTGCCTTATGGCAAAAAATGATGTCTGTCTCAACTTGGAGAAGCCAATGACCTGTATACTGATACAGGTATCTTTCTGGGGATAAAAATTAGTTACTGAAGAGATGAGAGAGTCTTAAAAGTCACTGCAATGGGAATGTATTGAGCTTGATAGGTAGATACTGTTAATTATTTTAGGCTATTTATTAAGCCTACCAACTTGCTTCTTAGTATAGAAATAGTACATTTTCAAGTGCATTTAAAATAGCAGTTGTAGCTATCAGCAAGCAACCCTTAACAGAAGAAAATTATTAATTGTAATAGACAGGAAAAATGGACAGAAATCATTGTTTTTCTTTTCTGAGTGTAGATGTGGTAAGCTCATCCCAAGTGAGACCACTAGAAGGAGAGGCTGGGTTGGGCTGTCCTCTTGCTGGCACTGTGCTGAAGAGCCTTGGAAGCTTGCTCTGTGCAGTATCTGTGGCATGCTTGAGGAAATGGCCTGGGATGTTTGATGCATTTTGAAGTCGGTGTGTCTGAGTGTTAATGTGAGGAATGTACTGGCTGTATTCAAACTTCCCCTTTCTGAAGGAATGCCTTGAGTAACTTCATAGTTATTTCTGAAAATCCTGAGTTTTCCCAGCTCTTTCTAAGGCAGCAGAGCAGTGCTGAGCTGCAGCAGCCCAGAGCCTTGCATAAAAGGCATGAAAAATGTCTCTTGCTGTGTGGAGGCTATCTGAGCTGGGGCTTGTTGGGTCATGCCAATTGCTGCTTCCTCCTCCCCCGACTCCACCCCCTGCATGATGCATCTGGGAGCTTGGTCCTTAGCTGAAGCCAGTGAAAGGTGTGTTTTTGGTGAGTCTAAAAGTGATGATAAAACATACCTTACAGCCTGCTGAAGAGTCTCATGCCTGTCAGGGGAGGGAACTAAATCAATTCACTAGTACCTGCTGTTCCTCAGCCAGGCAGTGCAGTGGACGCTTTAGTTCGCTCGTCTGGCAGGCTCTCCATCATCTTGTTCAGCAAAGGGATGTCTCTGCTGAAGAGCTATTCACAACAAAGCCGAGGGGCCCTGCTCTGCTCGACTTCCTTTTCTGTTTCTCTGCCAGAAGGAAGCTGGTGGGAGCCTTACCTCAGCTTTTCCACTTGTGTTACTCCGTTTCTTGTGTGTCCTCGAGGTCAGTGCTTGGCCCACTGCACACTGTGGCTGACTCTACCCATGTCTTTCTGCCTAGGTCATCATTGAACGCTACAAAGGTGAGAAGCAGCTGCCAGTGCTGGACAAAACCAAGTTTCTTGTCCCAGACCATGTCAACATGAGTGAATTGGTCAAAATAATCCGGTGAGTGGGACAGCCAGGACTGACATGCTCTGAAGCCATCCTCACCCACAGATTCTGAACACAGCAAGAGTGGTGCTGAGGTTGAGGTAGAGGCAGCTACTGAGGGTGGGTATTGAGGATAGGACATCCACAGCATCCTTTTGGTGGGGCACAGATGAGTAGTGTGTGTGCCCAGCATTGTAGCATCCCACGAAAGACGGCGGCCTCTGCCTCATTTGGCTACTGCATGAGCTGATGAAAAGTACTCCAATCTTCTTCCTGTATCCTGCAGCTGAGATGGGAGAGGCCCCTCTGCTCTGGGTAGCAGCACTGGGTGAAAGATACTTTATAGAGCCCCAACTCAGGAGCCATTGGAGCCCAGACCAGCTTTGCATGGCTGCTAAGCACCATGTCTTGACCACGTGGGAGAAGGTCCTGGCTGTGCAGGCCTGGCTCTGCATGAATGGCTTTGAAGGAGGGGAGGGTAGACAAGACTTGCTGTCACAGCACCCAACTCAGGCCTTTCTGCTCTTGTCCCCACAGGCGTCGCTTGCAGCTGAATCCTACCCAGGCTTTCTTCCTGCTGGTGAACCAACACAGCATGGTGAGTGTGTCTACCCCCATCTCGGAGATCTATGAGCAAGAGAAGGACGAGGACGGCTTCCTCTACATGGTCTATGCCTCACAGGAAACATTTGGCTACTGAGCCCTTGTGAGAGATGGCATGCAGAGACGAACAAACTGTGGTGCACAGGCCCCCAGCCTTGGAAGATGATGCAGCCAGAGGCTTACAAGAGGAGGGCTGTGCTGGCTCCCTTCATCATTACCCGGTCACCAAAAAAGGCTTGTGATGTGCGTTGGACTTGCACAACCCTTTGCATCTCTGTGTAGATTAGTCTCGTTTCTTTCTCAGCCTCGCAGATGTGCGCATATACGTACACACACCCATGCGCACACACCAGGCCTCAGCTTCCCATCCTGTTCCCTCAGTGTAACCTTAGCTGCTCTCCATGTGTTGTGTGTGTATGTGTGCGTATTTCTAGCCTACTGCCAAAACAGTTTGACTGGTGATGAGGAGAGGAGAGGGCAGTGTCGCCTTGGCTTTCAGTGCAGGGAGAGCTGCCTCCTCCTCCAGGACACTAACAAAAGGCAGGAAGTCTGCAAAAACAGCAAACAAATATTACCATTGCTCCTGAGTTCTAATTGATTTTAATTACATGTGTATCAAATTCTTGGTGCTACTGAGTTAGATGTAGGCGTCTTTATAGGACTGTGGATAATGTATATCCTTTAGATTTATTTTATTTTATTTTTTTTTTGACGGATGGATTGGAAGGGGGAGATGGGGTGTTCTTTCTTGTATTCTATAGGTAAGTAAGACAGGCTTTGTTGCACTTTAAAGCATAGTAGATGTGAGAGTGGAATTTACTCTTAATTTATACATGTTTGCCTTATATAGTGCTGCTCCTCTGTTGACAGTTGTGCCTAGATTGTTTTTTTTTTCTCTTGTTAATAAAATTAACTTCCCCCCCTTTCTGTCTCCTCCATTGCATGCAATCTTTTCCTCTCAATATGGCAAAGAGTTCACTCAAGGATGTACTGATTTATACTTGCTATGTTCCCTTTCCTATTTTTCATGTGTTGTACTCCCAAAATGTGTATGATAAAAATTCCACCCAGTTTAATCTATACAAATGTGTATATATAAATATATATATATAWATATAAATAAATATAAATTCAAGTTGAGTCTTGTAGGAATGTTCAGTTCTCATCTCATTTGTCTGTGTTGATGTCCCTAGTAGCAGATGAGAGATATATGTTGGCTGATGCATTGTATGCTCAGTGCTTGGAAGTGGTTAGTCCAAGCAGTGGTGAAAGGGGCTGRATGGCATTCAGGGTGGAAGGTCTCTGAAGAGCTGTGGTATCACAGCAACTGCAGCGAGTCACAAAACTCATGCTGTGGTGAATTTACAGAAAGCAATTGACTGCTGACCATAGCAGTATTTCAGAAGAAATCTGAAGCACAGCAGTCTTCATGCTACAGACACCCTAACACAAGGATTTGAATTGAACGTGACAACACAGAGGTGAGGGCCACTGCTGGGAATCCCCTCTCCTTCCCTGATGACTTTTGATAACCCAGGCCTTCTCAGCGCCCGTGAGAAAACCTATGGCTGGTTGAAGAGAAACTCCCGCTCTTCTGCCTTGCCAGTTAGGCATAAGGTCTTGTGCCACTGTTGGAGTGCTGGTGACTGTTGTGGGGAGCTGTAAATCACAAGAGCAACAAAAGAATGCTAGGAGGTAGGAGCAGTAAACTGTTTATTCTCTGCTGGGGGAAGCTCCCGGGGGGGTGGTTCAGCACTGCAGAAAGATGTGGGTGCCAAGGGGTACTACTGGGACTTCTTAATACCTTAGTGTGGGCTCTGAGCATCTTGCTCAGAGCCTCGGAGGATAGATGGGAGGAGATGAGGTGACGTTTCCTCTGAAAATTGTGCTTCCGCCTCTGAAGGCATGACCATTCCGGGAATGACGATAGGTGGAAGCTTCATGCTTGGTTGACGCTTGTGTAATTTTTTAGCAGGGATTTTCTTTTCTTCCAGCTTTAGAAAGCCCTGGCCCAGAGAGCGCTCCTTCCCATCTCTTGGTCTGGGCTGTTTTGCAACCCGCCTTCCACAATTCGCTCCTGAAGCCACTGTAGTCAGAGGGTGAGCACACTGCTTTAATACCTGCTCCACTAGCCTACCCTCCTCAGTGCTTTCTTCTGAAGTGTCCTCAAAGGATCTTCCCTTTGCCTGCATTTCTTTTTCTAACTTCTCCTTCTTCAGAGCGTCAAGAGCATCATGGACAACCATTTCAGCATACGCTTTTAATTCTGCATGGAGATGCTGAACTTTGGAAATGGCATTTTGGAAGCTACCACTTGCAAGCATGCTACTCTCTTGGGATACAGCAGCAACATTTTGCAAAGGTTGCAGCAGGGGCAGCCTTGTAGCTTCTGATGTCCAATGTTCAGATACACTAGATGGTCCTTCCTCTTCATTTGTGACCGGGGTGGGGACAGGTGTCTGGGGTGGCTGTGGTTGTCTCTTAGAAGTAGTTGCAAAAGGCAACTTCAGGATGTCAGAAAATTTACACTGGAAGTGCCTTTCAAATTGAGAAGCTACAAATGATTGCAAGGTGGCTCCAACACTCTCCACAGCATCTGTGGGGATTTGGTCAAAAGAAGGCAGAGAAGATGCTCTGTCATAGCCTGCTACATCAGCTTGTCTCACTCTGCTTTCTGCTGATTTGCCAGCTCGCATGGTTCCTCCAGCCTTAAGCTGCTGCCTCTGCCTGGCTGACAGCCTGGGCTCAGAGGTGTCTGATGGGCTGCGTACCAAATACTTGCTCAAGTGATCCCAAAGGCTTGCTGCAATCTCTCTAGCCACCTGTCGAACTTCCTCCTGGAGATCTGGAGGTGATACCTCTGAAGGCTCTGCCCTTCTTGCACTAGCAAATAACCTTCCACTGATTGCCAGTGGAGCCCTCCTTAAAACGTGGACTGATGGATCGAGCTCTTTCACCTTCCCTAACACTTCTTTGAGCACGCTCTCAGCCAGCTCTTCTAGCTCCTGGGCTTCTGTCAGCGCAGTCCATATCAGTGTAGTCTGGACTTTGTCATGCACTTCTTCTGTTAAAGGCTTCTGTAACAGAAACCAGCAGGAACTGATGAGTGAATGGTGAAGAAAAGGGGTAGAGGAGGGGGAGGAGATTAAGTTGTTGGACTGGACTCTGTGCTACCTGCTCTCATGACACCTCTGCCTCTTCTCTGAGGCTTGCTTGCACCTTTTCCAGTGCTGATTTAAAGAAGGCTAGTTTTGAGATTAAGGAAAAAAAAAAGTTCCTGGAGCACCCAGCTGTTGTCATTCTTTCCSTGTCTGGCTGCTCCACAGGATGGAGCTGGGCAGTATTTAACATGCCCTGCTAATGAGAATGCAGGCTCTCCTCTAAACTAACCTTTGAGCTCCTGCAGGAGAAAACTAACCTGGGAATGGCTAAGCACCGGCACTATCGGCCTCAGGGACACTCCAGGTTTGGCTGCTTGCCGCATGAGAAACCAGCAGCAGGGACCGTGGGGATGAATAGTGCAGCTGAGAGATTTATGCTGAGTATGGGAGTTTGAGAGCACAAGAGCCTCTAAGAGTGCCAGACATACCTGGACCTGCTCAGCTTGTTGGGGGAGGTGTTTGTCATCTTCAAGAGCCTCAGGCTTCTCCATACTCTCTGCAATCATGGCGAGATACCTTTGAAGAGAAATACAGATACCTGAAACACAGCACCTGGAGCTATTTTTGCCCAGGCCATTCTCTGCTCAGCCACTGCCCTCATCTTGCTCTGGGCTTCCCRGTTCAAGTGCCCCAAATATTTTCCAGCTGCCTTTACTGGGCTCCAAACACTGATTGTGCCACTCTAGGCACAACTAGCATCTGYTCCTGTGGTAATCTGGCAGTTTTTCCTGGAACACAAGGCTCCAGCTAGCACCTTGCTGAAGGGCCATGAGCCTGCTCCTAGTGCAAGTCTGCCTTGTCCTGTCTCTTACCTGGCCCTTACGTCCTGCTTTGCAGCTCTCAAACTCTCTCGTTGCTCCCACAGCAGCCACTCTCGCAGGTGAGAAATGTCCATCCCTTGCGGCAGTTCAGGGACATTCTTTAATTTTGCCAGTTGTTCTCGAAGCATTTTCTGAAAGTTGACACCAGGTTTTAGCTCCCCTTTGCCACGACATGCTGTCACGCACCAGCTTCATGCTGGCCCAGCACTTTGCTTCAGCTGCACATCCGGAGGAGGAGAAGGGCTTCTCTCAGTGCTCCTGGTGGGCACTCAGGGATAACTTTCTGGCCCAACCATAGCCCCACATCCTGCACTAGCTCAGCTCAGATCCACACAATCATTTCCGTGCCCCAAGGCCTGGCCTGCCAGCACAGCCCTCCCATCTTCTTCGGGTCAGGCCATGCTGAGAGAAAACAAGTGAAGCCCCAACCCTCTGCACGTGCGAAGTGCCTGTGAACCCCGAGTGTTACGTACTTGTTCTCGACAGTACATTTTGCCAGCCTCTATCCTGAGCGTGGTCAGATACTGCCTGTACTGGTTGAACTCCCGCAGAGTGCAAACGACCTGTGGCGAGATGAGGGGAGAAATCACCCAACGCTTGTCGCGCTCCCTACGCAGCCTGCCCTGCCAGAACGAGCACCAGCCCAGCGGGAGAGGCTCCCTGCACAGCCTGTCCTGCCCAGCGGCCGGGCGCTTGGCTCCCACCCACCCAGCGTGGAGCAGTGCTCCTCGTTCAGTCGCCAGCCCACACGCTCGCTGCTCCGCCGGGCGGCACAGCCTTGGAAGAGCAGGCGTGGGAATTCCCGGGGCCGAGYGGGCTTTGGGCTCCTTCTGCCCCCAGGGCAATCAGCACAGCAGCCCTGCGCCCTCCACTCACAGGAGGGGGCTGCAGCAAGCACGCTGGCAGCCTGGCCCCCCCCCTCCAAAGGAACCTGCTCTTCTCGCCCTCATGTCCAACCTACTTTGTCATCCTTGGTGATGTACCCTCCTCTCCTTAGTCTCCGGAGGTTGTCTTTGCGGTTGTAGTAGGCTCGCAAATGAGGGTCGTGCAGACTCCTGTACTCAGAGCTCAGGAAGTGGCAGTGTGGATCTCCCAGATTGAAATAACCAGATGGCTGGTGAAGCTGCAGGAAGTATTGTCCACAGCATGAGCAGGACAGGAGAGATCAGGAAAGAGATAAAGACATTTCCAAGCATCTTCAGCCTGTAGGGTAGCGCTTTCAAGCCCCCGAGGTTGAGAATATTGCCTGCAGAGCCTGTGTTCACATCTCTGCCCCTGCCAGAAGGACGTCTTCCCCCAGCCTCTGGACACTGCGTGCTGGCTGCACGCAGGATGTCAGCCGCACACTTGCATGGTGCCACAAGCCAGGCTGGCGTTGGCTCTGGCAAGCTCTGGCATGGGCAGAGACCAGCGGTGCAACACGCTCTCCTGGCTTCTGGCCAGGAGCTCAGGCCCTGCTCTTGGCAACTCCTGCCTTCTCTCAGCGGCACGGAGCCTGGAGCTTGCTCTGCCCTCCCAGCCCTGTCTCATTTGAGGACTGCAGCTCCCACTCTGCAGCACATCACCACAATGATTTATGTGAAAGGCTGTTTCTTTTCCAGGCTGCTCAATGGGTCTGGGCAAGGGGATAATGAAAAAGAAGGGACTTTTTCTATCCTTTCCCCCTGCTTTTACCTTTTCCCCTAGTTTGGTCCTGTAGAAGACAGGGTTGGAGCCAGGCAGCAAAGGGAGTTTGACCCCGAGTGGGATATCCAGCAGCTCAGGACATCCTGCTCTGAGCTGCTGTCTTCTGCGCCCAAGCTAGAAAGACAAACACACTCATGGGCATTTGGGCCACCATCTCAAGAGTCTTCTTCAACAGCGCTTACCAGGAATGCTCTTTAAAGACCCAGACAAGCAGAGTGCAAAGAGTGGCCTATACCACAGCAGCTCTCTGCTTCATTGCCTCCTTCCCTACAGCTCCAATGCCTGTAAACCAAACTGCTCGTGTCCCTGCACACCACCCCTCCTGCCTGCTGAGCTGGAATCCAGCATGGGCAGAGAGACAGGACCACCTGAGACCCTCCACTGTTCCCACCATATGTCTATTACTCTCCCTTCCCTACCCACTCCCAAAGACCCAGAGCAGCCCCACATGGTTGCCAGCTCCCAAGCTGAGCCCTCTCCGCCCACGTGGTACACACCTCACCCCTCTTCTCCTCTGCACTCAGCAGCCCGTCTATGTCTTGGAGGCCAGCAGCGAGATAATGCTCCATTCCTCCTATCAAGAGCCCTGCTGCAGCTGAGACCCTCCGCTGGCACCTCTCGCTCCAGCAGCACCCAGCTCTGGTCGCCCCGGCCGGTCTCCCAGCGAGCGGCACTACCAGRACAGTCGCGCATTGTTGCATTGCCGCTTTCCCGTGCCACCGCCCTGCTGCTGCTGGGCCACCCCGGGGCCCGCCTCCAGCCCTGGCCTGCCCTCGGCTTGCAGGAGAGCTCAACACCAAGAACAACYGAGCCCTTGGCAAGTCTATGCCAGGCCTTCCGCGGGCAGAGCCTTGCGCAGACAGGGCTTGCCCTTTCCTGAGCACCAACCGGAGCACCCTGGCCAGGAAACGAGAGCTCACAGACTCGCCCAGGCAGCTGCTCTGGCTGCTCTGGTTCACTCCGTGCTGACCACACCTCTCCCCTCACCAAAGACCCCTTTTCCTGGGAAGTACCCAAGCGTGAAGGGGGAGCCCTGAGATTCCCCAAACACCACACAAATCTGGAACGGAGCTCAGCCAAAGCTGTTGGGAACGCTTCCTGTTCAGTTAGGGGGAGGATATCTGCCTTCCTAGGAGAGCAGGCTAAACTAGAGATCTGTGCAGGCCCAGGTGGTGCTGGAGACCTTAGACCTGCAAGGTCACGGCCTAAGGTGACTCTTGGGATGTGAGGTTCCACTGTACTGGTAGAACTGATCTTTACTTCAGGAATGTCTCTCTCAGCATGACTAGGGTTTCTCCTTAGAGCAGGAAGAGCCTGTGATGCTGTCTATCAATGGTCATCACCTCCTCCGAGCATGCTGGACCCCCAATCCACAGATCAGGCTCACAGGTCATGCTCCTTACACACCAATGTGGCATGAAGGCAGCGTAACACTCCTGTGGCTGGCTGAGTTAGGGCTTTCAGAGGCACCAACAGTTTACACATCCCTTCACGGAGCCTTCCTTGCCTAGTTGAAACATGTTCCCATCGTACATACCCTGGTCACCTTCTTCAGCCTGCCTTCCCCTGGCCAGCAGGAGGTTGGCACTGCTGTTTGGCAGCTATCTAGCTGCTGCCCTGGGCAGCTTCCCCCTGGGGTAGCATGTCATTTCAGGATACCTGAGCCTGGCTAGGTTTCAAAGCGGAGAGCTGGGCATTGCAAAGGGGCCTTCTTCCTTGCTTCATGCTTCACCCTGACCCTCACTGGGCAGAGCTCTAACTTCAGGCCCAGATGCTTCAGCAGATGCATCACTCCTGCCAATGGGCTGCCTCATTTCTAATGCTTCTTTGAAGGCTCTGTTGTGCTGAGCATCCTGGAGCCTGCAGAATTAGGCAGAATTCTTGCTTGTGGCTGGAGTAAACAAACTTTTGTTGCTACCAGTGTGTGCTGATGGCCTCGCACAGCTTTGGCAGACTCCTGGCAACCTGAGAATGCCAGGTCTTGCAGATTCAATAGCACTACTAAGTCTCCAGGGCACATCAGTTCTTTGGAGGCTTCCACACCCTGTCTCTCAGCATATACTTTTCATCTCTTTTTCCTGCTGTTCCCTGGTCTCTTCTCCATTCACAGCAGCAAGATCTCACAGAAGCTCTTCACACACACTGCCAGGGAAGGGGCCTTTCTGGCCAAGGAGAGCACAGTTTGGTCATTCCCTCTTTGCATAAGGATGGATTCCCCTGCCTGGCACGCATGCTGCACAGGAGCTCTGGCTACCTGTGGCCAACTCAGCACCCTCCTCCGGGAGCTCCTCCACCTGCCTTGGCCTTTGAAGGAAAAGAGAGAAGAGAAGGGGCTGAAACACCACGGTAGCTGTGCAGCTCCCAGGCCACTGGTGGTGGAGGGGCTGCCCAGTGCACGTGGGTCTGCGTACAGGGCTCTGTGTGCACGTACACATGCGTGTGCGTGCGTGTGTGTGCAGGAGGTTTGTGGGGGCTGTGTGTGCGGGTTTATGGTTCCATGTGTGTGTGAGAAGGGGTTGCTGGGGGCGAGGGGCAGGGAGATGCGCTGGGTCAGCACGTGCGATGGGCGTGTGACCTAGCGCCCCGTCCTGGGAGCTGCTCAAAGGGAGCCCCCTCGGCCGCAGCCTGCGCCTGTGCCCCTGCCCATGCCGGGCAGGGAGTCGCAAGACCATTCAGACCTGCACAGCTCGCGGCAGCGTGCACCTGCGCCAGGGGGGGAGGCTGCGGCAGCCCAGGGGTGGCTCCCGGCCGAGACATTTATCCTGCCTGGCCCCTTGGAGAGGTGGAAAGGTCCTGCCGGCCCTGGGGAGCTAAGTTCTCTGGAGGAAGATGGGGCTGCCAGCCCTGGCTAGCAGCTCCTCTTCCTGCCCACAATGCCCCAACAAGCCTTCCCCAGCCGCCCTCCGAACAGGGTCTGCCCCTTGGCAGCGGCCGGCTCATCGAGACTTGGCTACAGTCCATGGTGATGGCATAGGGACAAAACAGCTTACATCAAGGTCTGCAGCACGGGAGCCGTGCCTGGCAGCAGGGCATTTCTTCACCAGGCCCCTCCTGGGAAACTGCACTCCCCCAAGCCCAGCCCTCCTAACGCCTTTCCCAACACTTCCCGAGCCCACGCCGAGCAAGGTGSTTGTTCACCAAGAGTCCCGGAGACCTCGGCTTTGCGTTTCCAGGCCGTACGGCCTTCGGGGCCGACAGCTTCCCTTGCAAGAGCCCTGTGCACTGAGCACAGATGTTGTCGGAGCCGTCATGAAAGCTTC